>NW_007728249.1:17617-19617 GCF_000696425.1 Galeopterus variegatus | reverse complement strand
TGATGATCAAATCAATATTATTAGCATGTTCATCATTACAAATCATAATTATTCTTTGTGTTGTTTCAATATGTGCATATACTGCACAATATTTCATTTCGGGTAGATAGCATAGTTTAACCGGTTCATATAGGGCTTTATATGTAATGGTTTTGGGTACATTCCCTGTGGTTAGCAGAAGCATTTGAACTCTGGGAAAGACTTGAGACCTGTGCTGTACATTAGTAAAGCACAAAACACGTGAGACTCCCAAAGTCTTTAGAAAATAGAGTTAATAACAAATCACTTAAAATTCATTAGTATCTGTCTAGGTGAAATTTAATAATGAAATTTTATATTTTTCACCTCTGTGACAGATTTTAAATAAGAATTAATCTCTGTAATTAACTTGTAATGGAATTTCACTTTACAATTGTGTGCAAATAAGACCGACTGCTTATTTTTTTATTGTTTTCGGCAGTAATTGTTCCATCACACTGTTTTATGAAGCAACAAATGGAATTTCACTTTACAATTGTGTGCAAATAAGACCAACGATTGCTTATTTTTTTATTGTTTTCGGCAGTAATTGTTCCATCACACTGTTTTATGAAGCAACAATACAGTATCTAAACAGAAAAATTCAGGGCGCAAATAATTTATCCTATTGAATAACAGAGAGATTTTCATCAATAAATCAGGAAATCAGGTTATTTTTCATGTCGACCAGGCTTGAGTGAGACACTTATAACTGCAATAAAAGCCATGATTAATGATGTTTGAATGTCAGAAGTTTGAAAATTTGACATAAATTTATTAAATTTCCAGAAAACCATAAGATAATCTATACCTCAAATGAGTGGTTTGAATTTCTTCACATCAATTATCCAACGTCTACTACATTCCAGAATCTTCTGATATATCTCACTGTATGTCCAAAACTACACGAACTCATGGCATTCCTGACCAGAACCATGAGTTTTTACTACTGACCCAAAACTAAAAATAGCTAGTTGTGACTGAAGGAGTCCTTAAAGCTGTTGCTAAGGAACCAGCTTTGGAAAACAAAGGCAAAACATAATAAAAATATATCAATTAAAAATGAGAAAAGCTCTAAAAATCAGCCATTTCTCAGAAAAGCTTATATGTAGTGGTAAATTTTTTCAGAGCTAGTCCATACCCTGGTTGTTGTGCCATGGAAACATCTTCTAACTCTACTCTCTGAACCAAATATTCCATTTTCTGATACTTGCTGAAATGTTATCTGTTGGATTTAATAAGAATTCACTTTTCAAATGCAAAGAACTTAGAAAGGGTCTAGAGTCCATAGACCATTCTAAATACAACTTACGCATGGATCTTTGACTCCAGAAAATTTAATGTCATGTTAGGAGATAACACATATATATGAGACAATTACAATAGTGTCTTTGTTCATGTTAATTATTATGGATTATCTGAAGACAGAAAAAGCAACATTTGGTAGAATCTTCTAGAATAATGTATAGGAATTAATCTCTTCTTTTGAAAAGGAATTATTCACAATGGCACAGTAGTCAGTTAGCCAGGATTTTCTAAAGGGCTTGGAACTTGCATAATAATAGTCAGTTTAGTCAATGAAATATTTGTTGTAATGACAAATTTTATTACCATTTGAGGACCTTCATGTTATAAGAACTTCAGCTTCAGTCAACAGCTTCAATAGAAGCAATGTAGAAGTGATCTTGCTAGACTAAAGATTTCTACAAACTGAAAACTTATAGGGAAAGCAAATTACAAATAAAACTAGGAAAGGGATAAGACATGGTAGAGTGGGGTAATGGTTAAGGAGAAGATGGCTGACCATCATTAGCAGTAATATAATAGATTGCTTAACCAGGATCTGTGGGGTATGGAGCATCCCTGAAGAGTCTACATTATCTGCTGTTATTAGTTAAACAGTGTTTAACACTGACTCATGTTGGTATTATATTTAATAATTAAGCAAAATCTAATAAACTGGAATCATGTCAACATACCCT
>NW_007728249.1:15754-16882 GCF_000696425.1 Galeopterus variegatus | reverse complement strand
TAATTAGCATGCATTTTTAAGTGACTTTTTAAATTTAGTTTGCACTGTTTGAGTAATTATATGGGACTAACAAGGTTAGTCTGTAACTAAAGGTGACATTAAACAGTTATTTTTGCACTGTACCGTTTTGGGAGGGGGGAATGTGAAGAATTAGTACTTTAACCAAGTTACCATCTTACCGTAAGCTTGCATCCTGCCAGGTAAAATAAGGCACTCTATGTTTATAATCAGCAGGGGTGCATTTTTTTCTTTTTTTAAGTAATAGAGCTAATGTTGCTGTAAGATACAGTCCACGAAATCATGATAAAATATAGATGAAGGAACAAGTAGGTATGTAATTTGGTATGGTATGATACAGGCCTCTTAACCTCAATGGAAATGATGAAGGGAAGGGATGTCTTTAAATAAGTTTCTTTATAGTACTCTTCTTTCCAAAACACAGCTAAAAAGTAGTTTCTGAAAAAAAAAAAAAAAAAAAAACAGTCACTTCCAAAAGACAGCTAAAAAGGAACTTGCAGTGGCTGTTTTCCATATGAAGCAGATAGAAGTCAACACTGGTTGATCATATAGAAAAGAAACCAAGGCACATTGGCAATCTCAAAATTGTAGTATATGGAAAAAGCTTCCAGAAGACCCACCCTTAGAGAATGCTAGTTGCAGAGTAATTTGCCAAAGGAAGGATCAAGAAGTCAATGTTGGCTGCTGCTACAACCAGGAGGAGCGGTGGTTCTTAGTTCACTCTAGTTTTCTCTTTCTGCTTAAAGACAAACTCACCAAGTGATCCATGCTAGAAACCAATTTTATTTTTATTTTTATTTTTTAATTAATTAATTTATTTTGCATAGTACTTTTTTATTGGTTATGAATATTCATGAGATACAAAACTGTCTGTCACCACTCGTGCCCAAGACGTGATGGCCAGGTCCATACTGGCAGCATGCTCATTACCACAAATTGTGATTATAACCCGTGTCCCCCACCCAATTATCACCGACCTCCCTCCCCATCTGCCTTTTCCCCCTCCACTTTGTATCCCTAGGTATGTTCTCTCCCTCTGCAAGTCCAACGCAGCACTGTGGTCTTTCTTTCCTTCCTTCTTTCTCTCTTAGCTCCCACTTATGAGTGAGC
>NW_007728249.1:14314-15518 GCF_000696425.1 Galeopterus variegatus | reverse complement strand
GGTTCCATATCTTGGCTATTGTGAACAGAGCTGCGATGAACATGGGAGTGCAGGTATCCCTCCGACATGATGATTTCCATTCCTTCGGGTGTATACCTTGAACTGGGATCGCTGGATCATATGCAAGATCTGTCTGTAGTTGTTTGAGAAACCTCCATACTGTTTTCCGTAGTGGTTGTACTGATTTACAGTGCAGCAGTGTTCACTTCTCTCCACATCCTCACCAGCATATGTTATTCTCTGTCTTTTTGATTATAGCCAGTCTAACTGGTGTGAGGTGATATCTCAATGTGGTTTTAATCTGTATTTCCCTGATAACTAGGGATGATGAACATTGTTTCATGTACCTGTTGGCCATTCATATGTCTTCCTTTGAAAAATGTCTATTCAGCTCCTTTGCCCATTTTTTAATCAGGTTATTTTTTTTTAAACTGTATAATTGCTTGAGTTCCTTGTATATTATGGATATTAATCCCTTGTCGGATGCATAGTTAGCAAAAATTTTGTCCCACTCTGTAGGTTATTTCACTCTGTTGATTGTTTCCTTTGCTGTGCAGAAGCTTTTTAGTTTGATATAGTCCCATTTGTTTATTTTTTTCTTTTGTTGCCTGTGCTTTTGAGCTCATGTTCATAAAGTCTGTGCCCAGACCTAATTCCTGAAGTGTTTCGCCTATATTTTCCCTTAGTAATTTTAGTTTCAGGTCTTATACTTAAGAAACCAATTTTAGAAGCTGCCATTAAGAATATAGTATCAGGTTGTAGAGATTTAGGATCCTATTATTCAGAGAAACTCTTGACACTTGAAGTAGTAAATAGGTTTTTATTCTTATACTAATACTTATGGATTGTTACATACTGCCTGCAGCACTGTCTTGAGAAAGATTAAGAGGTCATGTTCAGGTTTGTTGAGTAAGGATGTTATGATTAGTTAGAGATGTCCTTTTTGGATGAGTGTGTAGAGACATAGGTGTAGCAGAAGTCACTATTAACAATTAGAGTTAAGCTGTGTGTGTGTGTATACAGGGCTATATATAGACACACACACATACATATCTAGGGGTATGTTTTCTCTCAATTTGGACAGAAGTGCGAAAATCTAGTAAATACCTTAATACAGACATAGAGGTCTTAATTTGTTAACTGGTTCTTAGATTTATGACATTGGTTATACCTGAAAAAATAGAGTAATTAACCAGCTTTATTA
>NW_007728249.1:6102-13325 GCF_000696425.1 Galeopterus variegatus | reverse complement strand
TTTTTTTTTTTTTTGTAGCAAAGTCACTAGCTATTGGAATGTTAATACTTCTTACACAAAAAGGATTGAGTTAATGAATATGAGATTCTCAAAAATGTTTAAAGGTCAATGTTTTCTATCTTATTGTGGACACCGAAAAACGGAATAATGTCATTTTCTGAGGCCACTTTACTGGTTTTCTTCAAGATACATTTAAAAGTCAAGAAACAGCATTTCTTCTTGCACGTGGTGTTCGTGTGTGTTTATTGCTGCATATTATCAGGTTTTCTGAGTCTTTCTATGTGTTATCAACTAATGAAGTTTCCCAGTTTTGTAAAATGTCATGCTCATCTTATCACAGAACTTTATGCTTTCACAGAACTCTTGAATATGTTTTCATTATTAAAGCAAGAAAGAAATCATTGCTTTAATACCCATTTCACAGGTGCAGAATTTAATTTCAGAGAAGCCAAGTGGGTAGCTAGAATGAGATAACTAAGAATGAAATTCTGGCTTTTTTTTTGGTTATAATCTGTGTGATGGCTAAGCCAATGTCTCACCAACACAGGATTTCAGAATACATTCATTTTTTAAAAAAATTGAAGCACTAGAAATGGTAGCCTTTCTACCTGCCTGCACAGGAATTTGGTCCCTCCGTCAGATAGTCTTGCTTATGCCTGAGAGCCGCTCAAGGAGGAAGCTGTCACTCACGTGCTCAAGAGGAAGCTCCAGATGAAGCCACGATGCTGGTGCCTTTTCAGTTCCTAGCCTTCGTGAGATCACCAAGGCAAGCCGAGCAGCGGGGATGACTGCCCGCTAGTCCTCCTTCTCCTACTGGGTGCTCAGCTGCTGCTCTCTGCTGACGTTAACATTCTGTGCTCTTCTGTCCATGCCATTTTATGTAACGTGTGGTCATCTCTGTTCCTTATTTTTCCCAAGTACAAGGAGGATAAAACTGCAAAAATTTGGTAATCAGAAAAAAAAGGACAGTACAATGATAACAAGCAGCTGTGTCATGTTAGTTGCTTCCCACAGAAAACACAGGTCTTCCATCTTCAGGGTCTGCATTAAGAGTGCTTCTAGGTTCAGCTGCTCATCTACTCCCATAGAGCAAGTGCCCCAAACTTGCTGTACTGCTAGTCGTCCAAGAATACCTGTATCTCAAAGTCCAGGCCACACGTCTTGGAAGTGATCCCAATCTCCATGGTCAGGTCTTGATCTCGTGCTCCTACTTCTGGTCACAGGATCTGCCTCTTCTTTGGCTCACTGACACTTAAAATCCTTTATATCTCCTATAAGAATGTCTTCTTGGGGCCGGCCCAGTGGCGCACTGCTACAGTGCGCTGCTTGGGAGTGTGGTGGCACTCCTGCCAAGGGTTCGGATCCCACATACAGACCGGTTCCCGCTCACTGGCTGAGCGAGGTGCGGGCGCGACACCGAGGGTTGCGATCCATTGCCGGACACGAAAAAAGACAAAAAGGAAAAAAAAAAAAAAAAAGAATGTCTTCTTGTATTATGTTTCTTACAGGACAATAATGTTTGCACACTTTCCGAAAATGTAGTTTGGCCAGTCTTAAATAGCATCAGATACAGGACAATACATGTATAGTGCAGATGGATCATACCTGAGCCCAGATATTTAAAAAAAATGTCACTCTTTCAAAAAATGTCTTTCTAACGATCTAGTCTGAAGTCTTAGGGACCTCAGCGTGGGTTATTCAGAGAGTAACTTCTCTACAGCCACACACATACACGTGAAGAAGCAATAATCACATATTAAATTAATACAGAATTAGGAAGGACTTTTCCCAAAGAAACACTGAGGAATGCTTTCTCCAGGAACAATGGGAGATGACTCTCTGTTTTTAGGTAATAAAGAGTCTTCTCAAGCTACTTTTACAGAACTAAAGAAGAGACTCATTTCATAGAGACAAGAGGAAGTACAGCCCAATCTAGTTTCAATGTTAAAATGATATGAGAGGTCTTCAAAAAGTTCATGAAAAGACTCATCTTTTATTCTACTTTTCCACGAACTTTTGAAGTACACTCAAAGCTTCTCTACAGATTCTGCCTCTCAAGCTTAGCAATCAACCACCCAAACTAAAAATCTAAAGTATCTTTTTACACTTGTTTTTGTTTGTTAACTTAGCTGTTAGCAGGGATATAGACTTTCCCAATCCTTCAGCCAGAAATAATCCCTTCTTCCCTAGATATTCTATATAGCACTTTGATCCTCTCTCCTGTCTCTGAATTTTCAATCACTTGGGTACCTCTGCTTTTATAGTATATTGCAAACTCCATGAGGGCAGAGACAAATATCACTTTTATGTCTATCATCTATTATCCCACACTTGGTAAATGCATTACCACTTTTGATAAACAGATGTATTTTTGTGTAATTATTTCTTAAGAATAAGGACCTTGCATTATGGACTCTAATTTAATTTGTATCGCTGCTATAGAAAAACAAAATCATAGACTCTTAAAATTATTGGGATATTACCTTTAATGCTCATGATCACTGATGCAGAGGTACCGAGGCAATGTGTGTCATGTGGGTGAGAGGTGAGAGTGAGATGCTGAGCAAGTTACTCCATTCCCTGCACCACAGTCTATTCACCCATGAAATGAAGGTACTAATGAGACCTTGCTAATAGGGTCTTGTTAATATGGTTTGCAATTAACTTATGCAAAGCTTTTAGATCAGTGTCTGACACATGGTTTATACACAGGAAAGGTTCGATATTATTAATGTTGCCTTGGCAATCTGAAAGATCAATATCTCTTTAAGTCAAGCCAAAGATGAAGAACTAAATATGATAAAAATGTACAAAATCCAGCCAATGCTTGTGAAAACTTACAGTTTTGTGGGATGTACTCTTGCAAACTTAAGTACACCACAGTATAAATTGACACAGGCTCAGTTTCTATTTGGGAATTTCTGTTCTCCAGGCAGTTTTGTGGGATGTACTCTTGCAAACTTAAGTACACCACAGTATAAATTGACACAGGCTCTGTTTCTATTTGGGAATTTCTGTTCTCCAGGATTAAAAATAAATAAATAAATAAATAAATAAATAAATAAATAAATAAATAAATAAATAAATAAATAAGGTTACAGTTACAGAAAGAAAAAAGAAAATGGATACTATTCAAGATCAGTATAAAAAAATAATAAACTAGATAAAAAAGAATTTAATGAAAGAAAATCCCTTACTCGGTCCAGTAAGTCCTCTAGTAAACCTAAGATACTCTCTGTCCTTCTCACAGCTCACTGGCTACTTGTGGCCACTGGGGTGATTTGACCCGAAGCAAACTTTGTTGGCTTTGTCATTACTACAGTGAGAAGTACCTGGAAGAACCACCTAGTAACCAAGGTATAAAGCAATGGCTGTAAATTTCAGAATTATTATCAGGGACGGGTGTTTCAAGTTCTATACCTTGTGCCTACCTCAGGTCCACATCCTCAAAATCAGTCTAAAATAAATCTGCTGCTATTAATTCTTCCTACCAACTTTTTATCATTTGTATGTTTTTTGTTTGTTTGGGGCTGGCTTAAAGATTTTAGTTCTGTAATAACAAGAGAAAACATTCCCCAGAGAATTTGGAAATAGTACAAATGATTAGATATGACTGGAATTTACCCTTGTGTCATTAATGGTGTACGTTGTTAAATGTAACCCACGAAGTTAAAATATTGAATTACTGTCTTTTTTGTAGGTGACACATTTTACCAGACACACATATTTCCATATGTTCTTAGAAAGCAAAAAGAGCTATTATTATCGGATATTGACCCAGTGAACCTAATCCATAACATTTGGCTGAAAAATCTGTAATGTATTCCCCATTAATATTATGAAAGCATGTTGGCAGCTGCATGTTCCTTGCTGCTATTAAAAAATAATCACTCTGTTGATGTTGCATGAAATATATTTTACCATGTATCTTATCATCAAGTTTTGTCTGTCACATCCTATTATCATAATATCTTAGAAATATATTAACATAATTATTTTACTCAGAATAGTTCTTCTTTGACATATTCTAGAATTTCCGCCTAGTAAGTAACAAGGTTTTCTTTTAAGATAAAGAAAAGTCTTAAGGGAATTCCTGACAGCTTTATAGTTAGAAAATGTATCATAATAAAAGGAGATGCCTATGACAAAAATTACAATAATACTTAGGCAAATAATGAGAGCTGTGAAATTTGAATTAAATGAAAAGACAGCATTAAAATAGCAATATCTTTGACTAAGGTAAAACTTGTCATGCGGCTTAAATTTTAAAATAGTTTCTTTTTCCCTTTGGATACAAAGAAATTGTTTAGCAAATTAGCTCCTTCATTCCCTTGGAGCCCAAAAGACTTTAATATAAGTCTTTCTATTAATTCTCTTTCCCAGAGAATTAATAGAAAGACTTATATTAATAATATATATATATATATGTAACTGGGAAAGTGATGTGTCAAATATCTGCATTTCTGTTCCCAAATTGTGGAATGGCATGGTTTTTACCTATGTATTGGCAATGTCAAAAACTGCTTTCTCCATACCTTTCTCTTCCATGCCACATAAATTAGTTTCTTTGGTAATAATTACACCCAGAAAAATACGTAGCTTTAATAGTCCCATAGTAACTTTTTGCTGTGGGTGTTATGTGGAGTAAGGAAGCACCAGATGCTGTACAAAGCACATGAGTGACTTACTCTCACTTATGAAATTGAGAACAGATTTGTCTGACTTTTGCTCGCAGGTAACCGATTGCAGCTTACTTCTTCTCGGTCACTTGGATCTTCATCCTATACTCTGGGCTTCCATAAGTACCGTGGTCTTTCTGAATCACCATATTACCCCAGACTGAACACTACTCCTTTATTTCATATCTTAAAGAACTCCTACTGTAGCTCTAGGATGCTGATGGCTTAATGTTTAGGGATGATGGAATGAGTTTTAACCTAAGGAAAATAAATAATGAGAACTGAAAGTTGAGTTAAGTTCTGAGTAATCAGAAATAAAAAAAAAAAAGAAAAGAAAATATGCTTTAAACTTATAGGAGCCCTCTCATAGAAATTTTCATATTCCTAGTTTGATAGAGGACTCATGAAATTCTTGTGACTTTCCCAGGAAGAACACTTCATTTCTGTTTATTGTTAGCCTTGTCTTGAAAACTATGCCCAAGGATCAGCTTGAGTGAAAGAAACAAAGTCAATTAGCTGTAGTCTCTCTGTATTAGTAAAGAACACCAGATCCTATTCTTCCTATCTCTCTAATATTTGGTATTCACTGACCACCCTTTCCTCATCATCCCCTTCTCCTTCCTTCCACCAGTCTCTAGTAACCACTATTCTACTCTTACTTCTGTGAGTCCAACTTTTTTAGCTTCCACATGAGTGAGAACATTTGGTATTTCTCTCTCTGTGCCTGGCTTATTTCACTTGACATAGGTTTTTCCAAGCTCATCCATGTTGCTGCAAATGGCAGAATTTCATTTTTTTTTAATGGCTGAGTAGTATTCCACATTTTCTTTACCTAGTCATCCGTGGAGGGACATTTACGTTGGTTCCAATTCTTGTCTACTGTGAATAGAGCCGTGATAAACACGCTAGTGCACGTGTCCCTTGGCTGTCTTCCATTTGAAGAAGCAGTCACTCCTCCAATCTTTACTGACTGGCTTCAGGTTAGAAACCCCTTCACCAGTCAGCCCAGCTACAAATTTTGAGGCTCTTTCAGACCTATTCTATGGATGCGTCTGCTCCACTCCTCTTTTTTCTCCTGGGGGGTGAATTTTTAAGATTGTATGAGTTCTCTCACTTCCACAATGCCTTGCCATGTGCTGAGAGTCTCCAGTTTGTTTTCCTTAGTTTGTGACCTAAAATGCTCAAGCAGTGTGCCTTCTCCCAATCCAGCAGAGTTGAGCCGGTTAACTGTGCATGCAGACAATCCATCAGCAAAGTCCCTTATTCACTGTCTGTGTATATGCGTAGAAGCCAGACATCGGGCCAGGGAAGGAAGGACAGAGATGAGGCATGTAGAGCATTACAGGATCTGATGGGACATTTGAGGGGGGTGAGCAGGCAAGGTTTCTCAAGTGGGGTTCCTAAAGTGGTTAGTAGGATACACAGCCCTTTATTAAGTTTCCAGGCCTGATTGTTTTCAGCATGCCTCTGTCTTTGTCCCCAACCTTTTTCAGCCACTCAGCTGTGCTAATCCCATTAGTATTCTGTGTGGGGCAAGAAAGAGTTGGGCTTTTTGAGCAGTGTCTCACATACATGAATAGCTAGATACTCACTCGGCATGCTCTCACCTTCCTTTGTGGGAGGAATTTCAGGCCAAGGGGTCTCTTGGCACTCAGCTGTGCCACTTTGGGGGAAGGGTGATGTAGGTAAAGTGAAACTATTTTTCTTACCCTCTTTAAATGTATCTATTCTCAGATTTATTTGCTCTGTTTGCTGGAACTTCTCTACTGGCCTCCCAGACTCCCACAAAAGTATTGCAGGTGATTGTCAAAATATGTGCACGGTGGAGAGAAGATAGTAGAGAACTTCTATTCTATAATCTTGCTGATGTCACTCTCCTGGTCACAAATACTTTAAATCTGCATGGGGAAAAAAAAGAAATGGAAATTTGATAACAGAAAAGAAGGATTCTAGATGGTGACTATGGTTGTGACAATTTTCCACTGAGAATGAGAGTAAATGCTCTTAGATTACTCTCTGAGACATTAAATTTAACAAGAGAATAATTTTTTTTAGTAAAATTAGGAATTTTAAGCCTTTGACCTATTGCTAAGAGAGGACAGTAATTCCTCTAGAAACCTCCAAGTACATGACAGAATTTATTCTCTTGGGATTACTTTCTGTTGACAATAGAAAGAAAAACTAAGCACTTGAAGAGACATGTAACCCACTCTGTGAGGATTCTATGCACAAAACAAAGAACTATGGAATACTACTCAGCTATAAAAACGAATGAAATACTGCCATTTGCAACAACATGGATGGACCTTGAAAGAATAATATTGAGTGAAACGAGTCAGGCAGTGAAAAAGAAATACCACATGTTCTCACTTATTGGAGGGAGCTAAAGGTGAATGAATCAATTCACACACATACATACACACACACACACACACTCACACAAAAACAAACAAACAGCAGCAACAACAACATCAACAACAACAAAAAAAAAACGGGGGGGGGAGAAGAAGATTTAACAACCTCAACTTTTTTTTTTTTTTTTTT
>NW_007728249.1:0-5556 GCF_000696425.1 Galeopterus variegatus | reverse complement strand
TTTTGGTGATGGGACACAATAACTAACTACATTGTATATTGACAAAATAAAAATAAAAAATAAAAAAAAATAAAAGCTTACATTCAGGCTCTTCCTAAAAAAATAAAAAAATAAATAAAAATAAAAATGAAAAAAAAAAAAATGAACTATGAAAGCTAGAAAGAACCAGACTTAGAAACAGTAGTTATTCCTGTGTTTATTAGTTTAACTTAAAAATTGTAGAGAAATGTATTAGAAAAAATAAATATGATTTCTTCTAATTTTATGTTTAAAGACAGTTTTAATTGGCTTTATTAGTAAAAACATTAAAAACATGAAAGAGACAACTCAAGTGAAGCATTGAGAACCAACCTAAATGTCATCAATAGATGACCGGATAAGGAGATTGTGGTACATCTACACCATGGAATACTACTCAGCTATAAAAAGGAATTAAATTCTACCATTTGCAACAACATGGATAAGCCCTGGAGAAAATTATCCTAAGTGAAACAGCCCAGGTACAGAAAGAGAAATACCTCATGTTATCACTCATAGCTGGGAGCTGAATCCATAAACGAACGAACAATAAAGTGAGACAGAGAGAAAGAAACAACAATCACAGTAATATGTTGAACTTTTAGAAAACTAGAAGTGGAAAAGGGAAGGGTAGGGGGATGGAGGGGGAGGGTGACTAATGAGGAATTGGTCAACAGACACAAAGAATGATTGCATATTGTAATGATGAATAAGCTAACTATTCTGATCTACCCACCACACATTCTACCCAATTATTGAAAATCAATGTTTAATCCCATATGTATGTATAATAAAAAAAGAAAGAAAATATTAATTTAGTTTATAATGAGATCAAATTGTTTTATTGCTCAAATATGCATGGGGCATAAATATACATCGTATATTGATTACCATAATCGTTACTTTTTTCTAGGTACATATATCATCTCTAATCTACTTTATTGCATTGATACTTTTAATCTTTTATATGTTGAGAAAATTTTGAAAAAAATATGTTCAACTTTGAATTGCTTCATGTTCTAGAGACTGCTAAGTGATAATGTCCTTGTTCTATTGATAATACTCAAATGATAATTCGATACAAAACTCATTTTATATTTACCTGATCTTTTATTCGATAGTACAATCATGTGTTGCTTAACACTGTACATACAGTCTAAGAAATGTGTCATTAGACAGTTTCATTGTTGTGTGAACGTCATGGAGTATACTTACATACAAACCTGTATGGTATAGTCCACTACACACTTAGGCTATATGGTACAGCCTATTGCTCCTAGCCAGCATCACCACAAATTTGTGAGTTATTTGTTGTGGTTCAGCATTATGATGACTAGGCAATAGGAATTTTTCAGCTTCATTATAATTGTATGAGACCTCCATTGTATTTGAGGTCCATTGTGGACCAAAACATTGTTATGCAGCACATGACTGTATTTGAAGAAATACTACAGGGATACACCTGCATATGATTAGTCATTAAGACCTCACAATGAAAGCACAGAAGTAGATTCAAGTCACATAGTCATCTTCAGTCATTGTAACTCTGTCTTACAAATTTGCTTCTTGTATGTCTTTGGCCCATCTGATTCAACATATCTTTTTAATGTTATCCCCTTTCCTTTTGACCTTATTGCAACCACTGTCTGCAACCACAAATTCTGAAAAAATAGCCTTTTTGAGTGGCTTACCAGCCACTGTAAACTGTCTCCAAAATTACCTCCAATCATGAAAATGAATAGCAAGATGAATCATCCTGCCAAATGCTAATATTTACCAAATAGCAATGTTTTTACCTGGTTCTCCTTAAGAAATTACTATGATTTATTTCTCAAGTTTTCAAGTAGCTCTCACTCACTTGGACCTATATTATTTTACATAAAATTATGTATCTATCACATTACATATGGACATATAATTGAAATAGTATGTATTAGCATTTTTGTATTTACATTTATATTATATTAATCTTTATGTATTTAAGTATGTATATAATATGTAGTCATATATGGGGGCACTTCAAAAAGTTCATGGAAAAATATAATCAAAATATAATACAAATCTCTCCATGAACTTTTTGAAGTACAGTTGTATGTATATTCATGTGTGTGTGTATAAATATACTAAAATCAATAAAATCATTTAAATAATACAGGACATCTTTAAAATTTTTTAGAAAAATAATTTTGGCACCATGTAAAGTATATATTGTAACATTTTAAATGTGTTTCAACCGTTCCTGTCTTCTCTTTATGGACTTATAAATAGATGCCGTCTCTCTTCTCTTAAAGATTCTAAAAGCATTATTCTAGGGCTTACGTAAAAGAGAGATTCTACCTACAGGCCTTTAAAAAGATCTAGATGCCTAGAGTGAACCCCAAAACGTACTGATTTTGGGGGATTGAGGGAATGAATGATCAAGCATCTGCTTTTTACCCAAGCCTTCTCGGTAATTCTGATGCTGATATTTCTTGGGCCACATTTTTGAGTATTATATTCTAGATGATAATCACTTTGTTCAGTGTCAAATGCAATTATGCATTAAACAACTTATCTTTGTTGATGATTTTAAAACAGTTTAGGCATATTTTTCACTGAACTGTTGACTGGCTCTCATCTACAACAATGCCAATATTTAAAACATGCAGTGCTCTATATTTCCATGTATAATGTATATCATTGCATGTTTCTAAGTTGAAGAACTCTATAAATTTCACTCAGGTATAGTTCCTCTCTAGTATTATTGATTTACAGGTAGCTAAGGACACTGTGCATGGAAGAGAGAAGACACAAGGTGCACTAATAAACAACTGGGAGGACTCTGTCCTTTTATTTGAATTAGAGAATCTTGAAGACAATGATCAAAGCAAATTCTGCATGGAAATCCTTCAAAGAACATAAGAAAATATAGAGAAAATATCAAAGATACCCATTATGCTGCTTAAACCTGACAAGTTATCCAGATGCAAATCAATTTGCTCCACCTTAGTTGCTTAGGAAATAATTGCTCGATTAAACTTGGAAAATTAGTTTTTTTTTCCTAAGGCTGACTCTCTGACAAAATTTATAGTGCTTACTTTTGTGCCTTGAATCTTCCATTTTTTTTTCAGTTGGTAACATGCATATGCTAAAATGGGTTCAAAGAGTTAAAAAAAAAAAAGAAACAAAACTAATTCTGTCTTTTACCCCCATAGACAATCATCTTGTTCTCCTCCTTAGAGGCAAATGCTGTCAGATATTTCTATTTCTTATGTGTATAAGGGGACTTAAAAAAGTTTGTGGAACAATGGATAAAGATAAAGAATATGAACTTTCTCAACATAAGTCCCATCAATATTAAGGCTTTTGTCCATCCCTAAGGAGCTGAGGGTACTGAGAATTTAACCATGTCAATGCAGCTTTTTACATTATTAACTGCAGAAAAATGGATGCCCACCCTTTTTTATTTAAAAGTGTAGAAAGCAAAAAGAAGTCAGAATGAGTCAAACCAGGACAGGAAGGTGGATGCTTAATAATTTCCTATGGAAACTCTCACAAAATTGCCCTTGTTTGATCAAGGGAAAGAGCAGAAGCATTGTGATGGTGAAAAAGGACTCTCTGGTGGAGCCTTCCCAGGCATTTTTCTGCTAAAGTTTTAGTTAACTTTCTCAAAATTCTCTCCTCAGAAGTAGATGTTATCATTCTTTCACCATCTCCAAAAAGTCAAGGAAAATGTCTTGGGCATCCCAAAAAACTGTCGCCATAACCTTTGCTCTTGATACGAGGCTTTTGCTTTATTGGATGACTTCCACTTCTTGGTAGCCATTGCTTTGTCTTCAGGATGATATTGGTAAAGCCATGTTTTACCTCCTGTTCCAATTCTTTGAACAAATGCTTCAGGATCTTGATCCTACTTCTTTAAAATTTCCATTGAAGGCTCTGTACTTGTCTGCAGCTGATCTGGATGCAACAGTTTTGGTACTCATTGAGCAGAAAGTAATTTTTCAGTCAGAGTTGTTGGCTATTGTTTTGCTGTTAATCATCAGTCCTCTTCAATTAGGGCAAGAACAAGATTAATTTTTTCTTTGCAAATTGATGTGGATGGTCTGCTGCTGCAGGCTTCATCTTCAACACCATTTTACCCCTTCTTAAAATGAGTTGTCCATTTGTAAACTGCTGATTTCTTTTTTTAACTCAAACATAATTGATTATACATATTTATGGCATACAGAATTGAATATCTATAACTGTGTGCAATGCGTGATTATCAAATCAGGATAATTAGCATGTTCATCATTTCTATGGGGCATTGTCCCCATAAACTTTTCTTAAAACATCCATGATTTCATCATTCTTTCACCCAAGCTTTATCATAAATTTGATGTTTGTTCTTGTTTCATTTTTAGCAGAATTCGTGTTGTTCTTACAGGAGTTCTTTTCAGACTGATGTCTTATCCTTCTTAGTGCTTCAAACTAGATCATGTTTAGACATGTCATAACAAGTTACTATGATGTTACTTTAGGGCAAAAAAATTTTGAAATCTATGCATAGTTTTTTCATAATGCACATTTTTCATGAACTTTTTGAAGACCGCTGCCATTTCCTGAGAATATTGAATATTGTGCTGGAAGTGGTGGTGAGGAGGAATATAAATAAATTCAGGTCAGAAAATTTCCTTGATCTCAAATTAGCAGGAGACATGAACTAAAACATGACTTAGTAGCCTAAATGAGTTAATACCATTAAGCAGTATATTTACCACCAGAGAGTGGCTTATGTACCAGAGAAAATATATTTTTCAAGTATGCATGTTTTCTCTCAGGAAAAAAAAAATAGATTTTTTTTTTAGCAAGTACTGCCTTCAGCAGCCAACAGAAATTTTAATGAGATACTATCTCTCCCCAGTTAGAATAGCTATTATCCAAAAATTCAGAATAACAAATGCTGGTGAAGATGTAGATAAAGAGAAACCCTTATACACTGTAGGTGGGACTGTAAATTAGAGCAGACATTATGGAAAACTGTATGAAGGTTTCTCAATCAACTACAGATAGAAGTAACATACAATCCAACAATTTCACTACTGGGTATATGCCCAAAGGAATGGAAATCTTCATGTTGAAGGGATTCTGTACTCCAATGTTTATCACAGGTCTGTTTACAATAACCAAGATATGGAACCAAACCAAATGTCCACTGGCTGATGACTGGCTAAGAAAAATGTGGTATATATACACAATAGATTATTACTAAGCCATAAAAAATAATGAAATTCTGCCATTAGAAAGATCATGGATGAGCTTGGAGAAAATTCTAAGTGAAGTAAGCCAGACACAGAGAGAAATACTGCATGTTCTCATAAGTGGGAACTAAGGAAAGAAGGAAGGAAGGAGAAAGAAAGAAAGAAAGAAAAGAAAGGAAGGAAGGAAGAAAGAAAAGGAAGGAAGGAAGGAAGGAAGAAAGGAAGGAAGGAAGGAAGGAAGGAAGGAAGGAAGGAAGGAAGGAAAGAAGAAAATCATATTAACATACTGAACCTTCAGAAAAAGAGAATAAAACTG
>NW_007728248.1:330822-365281 GCF_000696425.1 Galeopterus variegatus | reverse complement strand
GTGTCGGTGATGGGCCATAATAATCATATACAGTGTATATTGACAAAATTAAAATTTAACGAAAAAAAAATAAAATAAAATAAATCATAGATCTAAACATAAAAAAATAAAATAAAATCTCAACATAATATTAAAAAAGAAAAAAAAAATCTTTTGTTGTGACTTAATGATATCAGAGAGAGATTTGGCCTGAAAGCTGAGTACCAAAGGAACTCAAATCTCTGACAGCTTTTTACCAGCTCTGTGTCCTTGATCCTAATTTTTTCATCCACATAATTCTGATAATCAGCAAAGAGTGATTGGTCACTGATTACATGCCAAATACTGTGCCAAAAAAACAGGGTAGAATGGGGTTTCAGGTGACCTGGTTCAGCTAAGATAGAACTTCTGTTTGAGAACCTGGATGAAAGGATGTATAATCTGCTCATTCATTCATATTTTGGATTCTATTCTATTACTGATCACATACAAGGTGACAGGCACTGTCCTGGGTACTGGATATCCCTCTGCAATCAAGGGTCCCTGCTCCCAGGGTGCTCTTAGAACTAGAAGAAGAACAGATAATTAGACAAGTGCCAACAATAAAATGTGATACCAATCATGGTTCAGGAGGACAGGTGGTGAGAACCTGGCCCAAAGAGACTGACACCTCCCTGGCATTGACCTTGAAGGATAAGTGTGAGTTGGCCAGAAAAGGGGAGAAATGGAAGGTAAGGAGGGTGAGTATTTCAGGCATAGGGAGCAGCATGTGCACAGGCCTGGAGGCAGGAAGAGCAGTACTTAGCAGGGAATGAAAGAGAAATCCACATGGACAGGATGGGAGTAAGAAGACAAGCGAGGAGGCTGCTGGTTTGGGCCTCCTGGCCTCGGGAGAAGAACCAGTCAGAGGGATCAGTAAATGACTCACCAAGGCTAAATTGGGATAAGGCTGTTCATAGAGATTGCAGACTGCTCCTTTCCACAAGGATGCCCCATGTGTGCCAGAGACTGGGCTAAATATTGAGAACTTCACAGCCATCAAGACACCCCTGGCACCTGCAGAGCCCCAAGGACATGAGTGAGTACTGTTACAGGCTGAATTGTGTCCCCCGTATTCCTGTGTTGAAGCCCTCATCCTCAATGTGACTATGTTTGGAGATAGGGTCTTTAAGGAGGTAACTGAGGTTAAATGAGGCCATTAGGGTGGGGCACTGCTGCCCTGTGCCAACTTGGAACACTGCTTTCTGCATCCCTGTCACTCTAGCTGGAGCAGCCTTGCCTCAAGTGGCCCCAAGTGGGGTTCCTGCTGTAGCTCTGGACAGCACAAGTGGGAAACCTTGGTGGCATCCACGTGATAAGTCTGCAAGCCAGCAGAATGTAAGAGCAGAAGAGGCATGGCAGCCTCTACCTAGATTTCAGAGGATATGTGGAAAAGCCTAGGGGCCAGGCAGAGACCTGCTGCAGGGGCAGAGCCACCACAGAGGGCATCTACTAGAGCAATGCCAAGCAGAAACGTGGGGTCAGAGCTCCCAGAGAGAGCTCCCACCAGGGCAATACCAGGACTCCAGAACCATAGGACCACTGGCAATGTGCAATGCACACCTGAAAAAGCTGCAGGCATGCCATGGGGAGCCAGGGGGCAGGGCTGCCCAATACTTTGTGGGCCCAAATCACCTCCTGTTCCTAGGATGCAGGACTTGGAGTCAAAGGAGATTTTTCTGTAACTTAAGATTTAACATCTACCCTGCTAGGTTTTGGACTTGTTTGGAGGCTTTTCCTCTTTTCTTCTGGCTTATTCCTCCCATTTAGAATGGAAATGTGTACCCAATGTCTGTTGCACCATTGTATCTTGGAAGTAGATAACTTTGGTTTTTATTTTTACAGGTTCACAGCTGGGAGGAGTTTTGCCTTGAGTCTCAGATGAGACTTTGGACTTTTAAACTGGTGCTGGAACAGCTAAGACTTTTCAGACTATTGGGATGGAATGATTGTATTTTGCATGTGAGAGGAACATGAGTTTTAAGGGGCCAGCCAGGGACAGAATGATACAGTCTGAACATGTTTGTCCACCCCAACCTTTGTTCCTCCAAAGCTCATGTTGAAATCTGATCCCCAATGTAGCCTTGTTGGGAGCTGTTTGGGTCATGGGGGCAGATCCCTCATGAATAGATTTATGCCCTCCTTGGTGGTGGGGGTGGGGGAGTGGGGAGAGGTTAGTGAGTGAATTCTCATTCTACTAGTTCCCAGAAGAGCTGGTTGTATAAAGGAGCCTGGTACCTCCCCTCTCTCCCTCCCTTGCTCCCTCTCTCTCTCTCTCTCTCTCTCTCTCTCTCTCTCTCTTGCTTCCTCTTGCCATGTGATCTCCTTGCACAGGCTGGCTGCCCTGCTGTTTATTTTTTGCCATGAGTAGAAGCAGGCTGAGGCTTGTGCCAGATGCATCTGGTCCAGAACTGTGAGCCAAATAAACCTCTTTTCTTTATAAATTACCCAGTCTCACATAAAAACAAACACTTGGACCAATGGAACAGAATAGAGAACCCAGAAATCAGCCCACAAACTTATAGCCAACTGATCTTCAACAAAGGCACCAGGAACATACATTGGGGAAAGGACTGCCTTTTCAATAAGTGATGCTAGGAAAACTGGACATCCATATGCAGAAAAATGAAACTAGACCCATACCTTTCGCTGTATACCAAAATCAACTCAAAATGGATTAAAGACTTAAATATAAGACCTGAAAATATAAAACTCCTTAAAGAAAACATATGGGAAACACTTCAGGAAGTAGGACTGGTCAAAGACTCTATGAATATGACCCCCAAAGCACAGGCAACAAAAGGAAAAATAAACAAATGGGATTATATCAAACTAAAAGGCTTCTGCACAGCAAAAGAAACAATGAACAGAGCAAAAAGACAACCTACAGGTGGGGAAAAAATATTTGCAAGGTATGCATCCGACAGAGGATTAATATCTAGAATATACAAGGAACTCAACTTAACAGTAAAAAAAAACAACTCAATCAAAAAATGGGCAAAGGAGCTGAATAGGCATTTCTCAAAGGAAAATACACAAATGGCCAACGGACACATGAAAAAATGTTCAACATCACTCAGCATCAGGGAAATGCAAATCGAAATCACATTGAGATACCATCTCACCCCAGTTAGACTGGCTATTATCAAAAAGACATGGAATAACAAATGTTGGTGAGGATGCAGAGAAAAGGGAACCTCCCACACTATTGGTGGGAGTATAAACTGGTGCAGCCATTATGGAAAACGGCACAGAGTTTCCTCAAACAACTACAGATAGAACTGCCATATGGTCCAGCAATCCTCTACTAGGTATATATCCAAAGGAATGGAAATCATCATGTCGAAGGGATACCTGCACTCCCATGTTTACTGCAGTTCTATTTACAATATCCAAGAGTTGGAACCAAACTAAATGTCCATCATCAGTGACTGGACAAGAAAAATGTGGTATATTGGTATATTTACACAATGGAATACTACTCTGCCACACAAAAGAATGAAATACTGCCATTCACAGCAACATGGATGAACTTAAAGAAAATCATATTAGGTAAAATAAGCCAGACACAGCAAGAGAAATACTGCATGTCCTTACTTATAAGCATAAGTGGGAACTAAAAAATAAACAAATTTTAAAGAAAGATACAATAATACGTTGAATTTTTAAGAGAAGAGAACAGAACTGAGTTACCAGAGATGAGGGGTGGGTGTTGGGTAAGGGAGGAATTGGTAAAGGGCCATGAAAAATGATTACATTGTGTTATGTTGAATATACTAATTATCTTGATTTGAGCATCACATATTGCACACAGAGATTGATATTCAACTCTGTATCTCACAGATATATACAATCAACTATGTTACAATTGTAACATAGTTTTTTTCTGTTTTTTTCTCAATTAAGTTTAATTTAAATAAATAAATAAATAAAATAAAAAATAAATAAATTACCCAGTCTCAGGAATTCTGTTACAGCAATACAAAAACGGACATATGTTGAAGCCCTAATCCCCATTGTGACTGTGTTTAGAGATAGAATCTTTAAGGAGGTAACTGAGATTAAGTGAGGCCGTAAGGGTGGGGCTCCAATCCAATAGGACTGGTGTCCTTATAAGAATAGGAAGAGACACCAGGGATGTGCATGCAGAGGAAAGGCCACGTGAGGACACAGCAAGAAGGCAGCCATGTACAAGCCAAGGAGAGAGGCCTCAGGAGAAACCAACTTTGCCGGCACCTTGATCTTGGACTCCAGAACTGTGTGAAAATAAATTTCTGTTGTTTAAGACACCCAGTCTGTGGTATTCTGTTATGGCAGCCAGAGCAGACTACTACAAGTACAAACAGACGCTCCAGCCCCCGCCCACCCTCCTTCCTGAACCATGAGAGGCCCTGCACAAGTGTACAGACCCCATCCCGTGCATTCAAGCTCTGGCTGTATGCCCACAATGGCTTTCTCTTGGCCTGCAGGAGGCCTAGGGGTACACATGAGTGGTGTTATCCACACTTAGAAAGTCAGGCCCAGGGAGAAAGCCCAGGCAGGCCTTGGAAATGGTCTCAGAGCTGTTTAAGCAGAGAATCTGGGAGGGTCCAGGCTACTGTAAGTGTGTTCTAGTAGGAAAGCACCTGTTCCAGGTGGGCAGGTGCCATTGCACCCATGAATTCTTTATCCTATGAAGAGGAGTATGACCAGAAGAGGGCCATCTGAAGCTCAAGGCTCAAGCAGCAGCCCTGGTTGTCTGGATCAAGGGCATTGCAGGAGACAGGAGCAAAGGAAGAGGGGGACAGTTCCCATCAGAAGGATCAGCACATGCAAAGGCTAGAGGAAAGCAACATGAGAAATACAAGTGAGTCAGTCTGGCTGGGAGCTAAAGTGGGGAGAAGTGAGAGATGAGATTAGGGAGTCAGGCAGGGCCAGAGCTTGTATGTCTTGCTAAGGGTGCACTTCCTCCTGGGTGCAGTGGAAGCTACCTGCTCAGCCTGGCTGCAGTGTGGACAGATGGATTGGCAGTTTATCTATCAAGGTCTAAATTCAGTTTAGAGACCTTCTTGGAGCCCCGGCCAGGCTTAGAGATAGCCGCCCACCAACAAATCTGACGAACAAATCTTTCAACCAAAAGGTTCCCAGGCTAATCAGCTTATCACTTCTCACCAAGCTCAAACTCCATAACAAACTTGCATTTGGAAAGAGAGCAAGAGTACCCAGCTTGCCTTACTGCTCTATTCTTCCTACCCAGTGCTCCATGTTAGCTGGTCAGAAATATGACTACTTTAATCATGTTTCCCTTTTCACATGGGCCACCAGGATGCTCCTTCTTTATACAAATGAATATGGTCCCAAAAGGTGAATATGAAGCAAAACACTTTTAACAACTAAAATAATTTTCATGCATAAATAATATAGCTATGATATATTATGTGCTTACTATGTGTCAGGCATTTGCATACATTATTTTCTAATTTAATCCTTACAACAAGTGTATAAACCAAGAACTTTTATTGTCTCATTTTACAGATGATGACAGTGGGGACCAGAGAGGATAAAACTATGCTCAAGGTCTCACTCTGGTAAGTAGTATAGGAGAATTTAAATCAGGCAATTTAGTTGGCAGAGTCTATGCTCTTAGCATACTCCATTGTATAGAGAAGTTGTAATTTAGAAAGGTCAAGTAGGCATGTCCCTTTCAAAGCAAAACGACTTTTTCATTTCACCCTTTTATCTACTTACAAATTTAGATTCTGAAAAATCTGGATTTTTTTCTGTGACAAACATGAGAAGCTAGGAATCCAGACTAAGTATGCTTTTATCAGTGCTACAAATTGGTTCGTTGGTTGTTTGCAAAACACTTCCCCGTCAACCTTGTATCTGTTTATATGATCTAGCAGAGGCACGGGGAGGTCGAATAACTAGCTATGGGTCACATAGCGCAGGAAAGGTCAGAATTAGAACCACTTCCTGGAGTTCCTAATCCACACTGTGTTCCAAGTTAACTCCTCTCTGATCTACACAACTTCCCCCGGAGAGACAAAGGATCACAACAGAACATCTTTAGCATTCATTTATTGAGTAGCTACTATGTGCCTGGCACTGGGCTGGATGCTGGGGTTAGAGAGAAAGAAGGCAAGAGCCCCACACTCAGAGAACTCACATTCTCTCCCAGGCAGTAAACACATGGTGGACAAATGCAGTACCGTGGAGGAGCTCTGTGATAGGAGAAATGTGGCAACCCAGGGGCAAAGCACATAACCCAGCCCAGCAGTGGCAGAGAATGGGGAGAGTAGTGGTAAGGGAAAACTTCCTAGAGGAGGTGATGCCTGAACTGAGTCTTGAAAACAGGGAGTGAAAAGGTAGCAGACAGGGCAGCAAGACATAAAGGCAGATGATGAAAGGCCTGAATAACCAAGTAAGGAGTTTGGACATTTCCTTGAAGACAATGAGAGACTGTGCCTCAGCTTCCACATGTAAAATAAGGGAAATAATCATATCCACCTCATAGGGTTGTTGTGCGATTAAAATGCTCAGCATAATGGCTGGTTCAGATTAAGTCCTCAATAAATGCTCAATAATTACGATTATTATTTAAAGGTTTCAGGGAGACTAACAGCATGATAACACTAACTACTATTAATATGACAATAACATAGTTAAACACCTATATGTGCCAGGCACAGTGTTAAGCACTTCATGTACATTACTATTTTTCTTCTAAATATTTATTACCACTTGAAATTGCATCATGCATTTATTTGATTATGCAATCACTGCCTGTCTCTCCCACTAAAATTGAAAGGCAGAAACCTGTCTTGTTTGCTACTGTATCCCCAGTGCCTAAAATGGAGACTGGTATATAAAGTAGGAGCTCAACAAATACCTGTTGAATGAATAAATAATGTTTCCATTTATAATGATCCAGAGAAATAAATTTTATTACCTTGATTATTTCAAATGAGGAAATTGAAGTGTAGAAAGATCATTCAGGCTGCAACGTGGGCAAAAATTGCAAGATGGGAAAGGCTGGAGGCTAGGAAACCAGTGAGGAGGCTACTGCCAAAATGCAGTGAAGAAAATTTGGATGGACGGGAGTTACTAGATTTGAAAGATTTTAAGAAGGTGGGTGGATGGGTGGGTGGGTGGATGGATGGATGGATGGATGGATGGATGGATGGATGGATGGGGATGGATGGATGGATGGATGGATGGATGGATGGATGGATGGATGGATGGACGGACGGATATGTGGGTGGATGGATTGATGGATGGATACATGAATGGGTGGGTTATGGATGGGTGGATGAATAGATCTTCAAAGGCATCTAGTGCTCTTGTATGGAGCATTTTATGCATAGAATAAAAAATTTCACTGAAAGTAACCAGAATGGATATAAAAATATTGTCTGAGTGATAAGGGCAGAGTCTGTAACATCATGAGATGCAGGGAATATAACAATCCTCTCCAAGATGCCTTCATATCAATTTTTTCCAAGAACCATGTGCTCAATTATTCTTCCCTCTACCTCTCCAAGTCAAATAAAGCATAAATCAGCCTTTAAACTGTCATTCCTTCAGCTGATTTCCAAATTCAACGTGCTGAGGCTTTAAATTATTCTGAACCTAACTTGGTTAAGCAGTACCTGAGTCTAGCTAGGATGATCTTATTGTCAGGGAAACAGAGCTGGCCTGACCCACAAAAGCTCCTGCTGATGCTGTTGCTATTCTGGAGAGAGTGTTAAAGTCAACTCAGGATGGCTTTGAAAGATGATTCCTGTCCAGTCAAGTTCAAACCGACACCCAGTTATAAAATAAATCCAAGTTGGGTCACTCTTCCTTATTAAAGACACCACAGAGACAGGTCTGATCTGTTCCTTTTCTTCAGCCCTTCCTCCCCACCTTTTCCCTGTGTCTTGAAAACACATATACACACAAAAATTCATTGCCATGTTCAGGGCTTAAGCAGGTGAAATGTATTCATATAGTTTTAGGGAAAGCCCAACCCTAAAATAATATCTTCCCAGTATCTCCTTGAGGTCCTCCATTAGCAATATATTCCTTTGTGTTAAGTATTGCCCCCTTATGGTCTGACATCTCTTTTTAAATAATATTCAAGAACTTCCCCTACCGTCTAAATTATTCAACTTACCCAGGGACATTAAGCAGTCCAGGAAAGCCTCTTATCCAACATCCACATCTCAATGGGGGGCGCTGTTGTTCAGCGGGGCGGGTGCTGTTTGATTCTGCAGCTTGACATCCCAGAGAAAACCGAGTAACACAGTGTGCCTGGTAATTGTGGGTCACTCTACAATGGCTCCTTTTTGGACCAGCTCCCAGAGTAGGCCACTAACCATCTTCTAATGAAGACAGCATCCTTCCCACAAGCCGCCTGTGGGCTCCCTCTTCAATTACTCACCTCATCTCAGACCAGTGTTTTCTAGGGGACAACCAAGTGAGTAGGTCCACAGGAAATTCTTTTTTATTGTACTAAAATATACATAACATAAAGTTTACCATTTTAACCATTTTTAGGTGTCTAATTCAGTGGCATTAAGTACATCCATGATGTTTTGTAACCATCATCACCATCTATCTTCACAACTTTGTCATCTCAAACAGAAACTCTGTATCTATTAAGCAATTGAACTCATTCTCCCTCTTCCCAGGCCCTGGTAACCTCTATTTCACTTTCTGCTTTTACGAATTTGCCTCTTCTAGGTACCTCATGTAAGTGGAATCATACAATATTTGTTTTTGTGACTGGCTTCTTTCACTCAGAACAATGCTTGCAAGGTTCATTCATGTTATAATGTGTATCAGAACTTCACTTCTTTTTTTTTTTTTTTAAGATGACCAGTAAGGGAATCTTAACCCTTGACTTGGTGTTGTCAGCACCACGCTCTCCGAAGTGAGTCATGGGCTGGACCCAAACTTCATTCCTTTTTAAGGGCTGAATAATATTCCCTTGCATGGATATATCACATTTGTTTACTCCTTCATCTGTTGAGGGACACTTGGGTTGTTCCCACCTTTTGGCTATTGTGAATAATGCTGCTATGAACAGGGGTGTAGGAATACCTCTTTGAGTCCCTGCTTTCAATTCCAGAGAAAATTTTAGCAGCTTCATTTTGAGGCTAGGTTATCAAACTCTCCTCTTTTCTTCAATTTGATTTTATTTCATGGTTCCCAAAGCTCTTCTCTGTACCACTTGGCTTTGGTCAGGTTCCCCACCAGTTTCTCCCACCAGGTCTCTATTAATTTAGGAGAGTAAAGATTGGTATATTGGTTCCTGTCCTCCCACAAAGCCCCAGAAACCTTATGCAGATTAATCCTCTTTTCTCTTCTAGTAGGTTTTATGTACTAGGCAACCGGGGAGATGACCTTGGTCGAGTCCCAAAAGGTTTCCTAACACTCTAAACCCAGAATAATGGCCAGACTACACCCTACCTTTGCCTAACGAAGAACAAAGAAGTTTAGCTTCCCTCAGCTAAAAAGAAAATCAAACTATAATCCTGTACAAACTAGCCACCAAACAAATATTTATTGAATGGCTAAAGAACAGGATATTGAAATAATTGTCTTTCTTGGAGTTGGGCTAACATCCCCACACCCTAAATTAAGATACTACACCACCTGTGCAGGACATAGCAAGGGACCATTAAACTGGATTGTCAGGCATTAGCCCATCTCACATCTCTGGGCTACAGAAATGAGACTAGGGTTTGAGGGCAGTGGAGTATTTTGTAATGGGTATTTGTTGAGGGGTTGTGCTCCCCCAAACCCCACCACAGAGGGAGGGGCTCAGAAGAGGTCTCAGGCTACTTGAAAAATGCCTCCTGAAGTCTGGTGAACTTAGGGTGGTGTTGGAAGATCAATAGGAGAAGTCCAGCAGGACCAAAGGCCGTGTGTGTCTGGAGTTTTCTATGCTTGGGAGCTGAGCAAAGAGAGGACTTCACTGGGGGCAAGCTGCCTCTCCACTGATGAAGGAAAGGGTGGTCACAGAAATGAGCATTCTGGATGCTAATATGGTTCCCACAGCCACTGGCTGGCATCATCTTAGAGGGTATCCTGCCCAAGAGAGTCACTTGGAGATGTGAAAAGACCAAAACATGCCTAGGGAGCTGGGAGCAGAAAGAGCTCTGTAGTCAGAGACCCAAGTGGGAGGCTGTTCTGGAAACCCACAAAAGTGCCGCATGGGAGAGAGCCAGCGGAGAGCAATCTCAGGTGGCTACTGTGCCTGTTGCACACCAGCTTCCCCACCGCTGCCTCCCACCCTCCTCCTCCACCCCTGAGGGGCCAGAAACGGCAGCCTGCAGTGAAGAAGGAAGTAGGTTGTGGAACACTGACAACTCTGCCCATGCTCCCTCCTCCAGCTTTCCTCCTTCTAAGGGAAGAGGAGGGGAAGATTTAAATCAGACAACAGACTGGGCTTTGTAGTCTCTACAATGAGCCTGTCTTTGTAACTGAGTGGTTCCCAAAGCTGCGGGACCTGTCAGAGATTTCTTCCAAGAACGGGAAACAACAATCCATAGACATTGGACTTCTTTCTGCTTGGTGCCCCATCAAGAAAAGCCCATCCAGTGATGACACCCACCATGCGTACTGTGCAAAAGTAAAAGGACATAAAGCCTTCCCTCATGGAGATTGTTATATAATCCTTAACTTACTATTGTAGGTTTCTGTTTCTCTCAGACCTGGACTCTGTGAAAAAGAAGGGATTGGGTGCTTCCTGGAGAAAGAGAGGTGACACCTAAAGGATAACCCAGATTCTGGAAAGGTGACAGTGACATGGTTCTAGAATTGCACCCAACTCCCTGCATAAAAACAGAGACTAGGGCCGGCCCAGTGGCGCACTGCTACAGTGCACCGCTTGGGAGCGCGGCGGCGCTCCCGCCGAGGGTTCGGATCCCACATACAGACCAGTTCCCGCTCACTGGCTGAGTGAGGTGCGGGCGCAGCACCGAGGGTTGCGATCCCGTTGCCGGTCCCGGTCCGGTACGGGCGCGACACTGAGGGTTGCGATCCGTTGCCGGACACGAAAAAAGACAAAAAAAAAAAACAGAGACTAACTAGGGGAGTGTAGTGGATGGTACTGGATGCTATTGATGCCCCGACTCCCTTCGCTGAGCTGATGCACAACCCCCACACATGAACACCAATGGCTCACAGCTGCCCCTTCTCTGGAGAGTTGCTCTCAGTTTAATGGGATTCCCTCGCCCATGACATGACACCTCTCAGGAAGCCACCCATAACCAATGACTGATGGACATGGGATGAAAAGGCCACGCACACCCCCTTACCTAAGGTGGGACAGTTCTGTGGTGCAGCTCACATCCAGAGCTCTCATGCGGTCAAGCTGATACTCTTCCCATCTGAGAACACATCTTTGCTCAGCTCCTTCCTCTGCTCTCTCCTGCTTCCTTCCCCACTTTTCTACAGAGAGCACTCCCTGAGTTAATCACATGTGCAAGAGTCCCCATCTCAGGCTCTGCTTCTAGCGAACCTGACCCAAAACAGATAACAAGACCAGAAATCCACAGACATCTATTACAAAAGAAGGTGACAAGGTGTCCCCACAAATCCCAAAATATGAGTGGGTGGGGCAAACCATCTACAGCTACTAGACCCATGTGGTGTCTGAAAGAAAATGAGCCAAAACGTCGGGTACCATTCAGGCTTTATTAAAGGAGGAAAACCCTGCTGGGCTGTGCTCAAAATGGCAGGGCAGGCAGCTAGGAGGAGCACATATGCTTATATGGGTTGGTGGAAACAAAAAATGCAAGCGGGGAGGGAGAGGGAGTGCTGGTGTGTGGGATCAGGTCGACTATTGGTGAGGGTGTGGTGGGTAAGGGTGACATAGTCAAGATGGGAGGTACCTCCAGGCAGGAGTGGAAGGGCTCTTTGTCTGGGAAACCATGAGGTAGAGGGTTCCTTTGTTTGAAGAAACCATGAGGTAGGGTAAAAGACTGGTGGCCATTTTGTACTCAATATGGCGCCAGTCATGTCCATGATGACATCAGTTGCATCCAAGATGGCACCAGTCACATCCATGATGACGTCAGTGATGCGACTGTGTCCAAGATGGCGCCGGCCACGTCCAAGATCTATCATTCCTGCCTTTTAAGTATAAGAAAAGGGGAAAAGGGGAAAAGGTCTCATTCTTCTGAAGCTACTTCCTGCTGACTGGGTGAGGAGGAAAAATCTGGCCACACAAAACTGCCATCATCCTGTCGTAGGGTGAGATCTTCTAAAGGGAGAGGTTGATATTTATGTTCCATGAACAGTTCATTTACCTTTTGGTTGGCAAAAGCCTGCATATGGTTCTGCAAAAATTTGGAAAAACACCAGAAAAGACAGGGGCCAAACAGCAGGAGAAGTCCCAGCATGGTAAGGGGTCCCAGCAGGGGCATCAGCCAAGGGGCCCATTTCCATAGCTCACTCCACCCTTCCCAAGAATCAGTGGCAGCCTGTCTCCTTTTTGCCATTTGGTCACGGAGTTGTTGGGCCATATTTCTAATGATGCCAGATTTATTGGTATAAAAGCAGCATTCTTCTCCTAAGAATAACAGAGACCTCCCTTCTCTGCTGTTAACAGGTCTACTCCTCACCTGTTCTGTAAGACCACTTCTGCTAGGGAATCTAATTGTTCTTGGAGAGCTATCATAGTTTGGGCTACCTGTTCAATTCCATCAGCCAGTTCTTGGGTTACTTTATGATAGTAAATTGTTGAGGTAGCTATGCCTCCCACTCCTGTCCCCACTCCTGCCACTGTGCCGAGCCCGAGGAGCAGGGGAATAACCTGAGTAGCTGATTTCACCCGAGTATGAGCCACCAGAGGGATTTCTAAAATTTGGTTGCCAGGGACAATGTTAATTTGGAGTGTTAAAATTGCTAAGGCACAAGTTCCCATCCAGTTCTGTGGAAGGCATTGGTATGAAAATGGCCCACAAAGTAGACCCCCTTCCAGGAGCTACAGGTGATGTTTGTGTTGTCCCTCAAAATGGTCTGGTTGCAATCTTTTACTGTGAGATTGCCCACTTCTGTATTGCCAGTAAGATTTGTTAGACAATACCCTGCTGGCTGAGTTAAAGTGATGTGGGTGGCCACCACCCCCAAGAGGACTGAGGTGTGATTGTCTGCAGGCCAATTAGACAGATTGAAGTTAGACAGGGGTGTAGCCTGGTATGGGGGAAGGGCCAATCGCAGGCAGAGCCAGCACCCCCCTGCTAATGAGGGGGACATATAATTAAGCAAATGGTGGGTGGCACTGAGGATCTGTATAACTTTGGGGTCTATTTGGGATGGATGTCAGGGTCAAGGGAGCTGGAGAGGATGTTGGCTTGGCTGGGTGGGAGTAAGACTTCAAATGACTTACTTTGTTTTTTGACGTGTTTCATCCTGGAGCCCTCCCCCACCGCTATCACCTAGGTGTGTGGTTTTAGTGAAGCACACATATTTGCCTCTTGGAGGGCACTGGGCTCCAGCAGAATCCCCCTTGGAAAGAACCATCCAGTAGTTTGTTTTCTCATGGGAACATGATGTGGCTGTGGACCTCTCATAGCAGGGGGCCGGAAGATGTGTAATAGCTGTGAGACTAGTTTTGACAGCCCCGTGCCCAAGTGTAGCCAGTGCCTGTGCACTGATCGTCCATCCTGACCCAAAGATTCTGACCTGGGAAATGCACTGTGTTCATGGTGAAGCAGATACCTGTGTTAATGGTGAAAGCCGCATAAACAGAGGAGGGAAAATGTGAGGGCAGGGGGGCTGAGAGAACACATAATAGAAAAAAAGAGTACAGGGCAAATACGTAGGGGGTGTAATCGCAGAGGACGCCCTGCCAGGCTAGCTCAGTCACCCACTCAAGGATGTTATCCACGTCAAAGGAGGCAGGCTGGGATCCATCTCGGATTAGATCCTGAATAAACGATGTGAAGCGGGCCTGTAACAGTGAAAGGATAACTGTCGGGGAAATATCATCTCTTTTGGGATTGGGACAGAAAGAGTTAATTCAAAAGGTACATTGACTCAGCGAGATTTGTTAAGAAACATCCTACTGATAGGAGGTATAGGAGTGCCAGGAGAATTTTTTCTATGGTGCTGCAATCTCTTGGGGTGGTGGATGCCAATCCTATAGCCAGTGTCAAGACAAATAGCACAGTAAAGGTTAGAGACACAGGGTGGCAATATGCTTATCATGTCCCACGATGGCAAACTCACGATAGCAGGTTGGGATCAATCTTGGAGTGGCTCTTGTATGAGTGAGGTAGAGCGGGCCTGTAAAAGCAGGGGGATGATTGCCAGGAGGGAAGATTATTTCTCCTCTGGAATTGGGGGAAAAGTGGAGGTCCTGAAAATTTTTTAATTTGTAGGTCCTAAGATAGACAAAGTATATAGAAATGTTGGGTTAGAGGTTGAGCAGAGGGACCCCTCTGGATTGGTGTGCATAGACTCATTGGGTGGAGCCTCAGGTGCTAAATTTACCAAAGATAGGTGGTACCCAGAGGTCTTTCCTAGTACCTTTACTGTCATGGGGGTGGTGAGAAGTACTGTATAGGCCCCTCCCAGCATGGTGAGAGGGGCTTTGGGGTCCGGGTTTTAATGTATACTTGTTGTCCTGGGCTTAGTTTTAAATTTGAGGAAGTAGTGTGGAAAGGATGGGGTAGTAAAAGTTTGGCTTGTTCATGAAGAAGGTCCCTAATAAGTGAAAGAGTAGGGAGATACTGGCCTAAAGGCAATGGGCTAGGAGGTAGTGGCATAAGGGTGAAGGGCCTGCCATACATGAGTTCAAATGGGCTGAAGAGAGTGGGTTTACGGGGGGCAGCCCGTAAGTGAGCTAGTGCCAAAGGGAGGAGCTGTGTCCAGGGAAGATGAAGCTCCATGGACAATTTGGTGAGGTGTGTTTTAATAAGATGATTAGCCTTTTCTACTTTGCTGGACGACTGAGGCCGATATGGTATGTGAAGGTTCCACTTGATGTTTAGGGCTTGGGCTGCGAGTTGTGTGACTTGGGAAATGAATGCCGGGCCATTGTCTGACTGCAGGCCGGTGGGTAGGACAAAACGGGGGATGATTTCTGAGGTGAGAGCTCGTGTCACTGTGGCTGCATCCTCTGAAATGGAAGCGAAAGCCTCTGCCCATCCTGGGAAGGTATCTACTAAGGTTAAGAGGTAGTGCATTTTCTTGTGGGGAGGCATGTGGGTAAAATCAACTTGCCAATCTCAGCCAGGAGTGCAGCCTCTAGCCTGATGGGTGGGAAAGGATGGAATCTGAAGGCCACCCTGATTGGAGCAACGGGAACAAATGGGGCAGTTTTTGGTGGTTTGCTTAAGTAATTTGCTCATGTGGGGACAATAGTATAAAGGCTGGAGTGACGGGGTTCGTGGCCTATGTGGATAGTATTATGGAAATCTAAGAGGATTTGTTTTGCTTGTGTCTCAGGGAGAACATAATGACCAGAAATAACATACCAGCCATCTTTCTTTTCTGCCCCCACTTCTAGGAGGTGGTGTACCTCTTGAGGGGTGTACTGGGGTGAAGGCATAGGGGTCATAAGAAGAACCTGGGTGAAGGAAGTGTGGGGGTCTGATGATTGAGCAGCCTGCTTTGCAGTAAGGTCTGCTTGTTTGTTACCCTGAGCTATGGGGCTACTGGAGGCCTGACGTCCCCTGCAGTGTATAACTCTGACCTCCTTTGGAAGCTGGGCAGCCTCAAGAAGCGTCCTGATGAGGTGTCCATTTTTTATGGGCCCTCCTTGGGTAGTCATGAATCCTCTCTCCTTCCATATAGCTGTGCAAGAATGTAAGATGTGGCAGGCATATTTAGAATCCATGTATATATTGACTCATTTACCATTGGCCAGGGTGAGAGCACAGGTGAGGGCAAGAAGTTCTGCCTGTTGGGAGGTGGTGTTAGGAGGAAGGGGAGCAGCCTCGATGGTTTGTGTTAAGCTTACTATGGTATATCCCACCCAGGGGGCTGGTACAGAGGTGGCGCTCCCAATCTATGAACCATGTGTGTTGGGGCTCTGTAATGGCATGTGGTGAGATGTGTGGAAAGGGATTGAGGAAAAAGTCTAGTACAGTTGTGTTCTATAGGTTGAGAGTGCCTTGGGATGAGAGTGGCTAGGTTCAAGGGAGGACAAGGTTTAAAGGAAAACTGAGAATTTTCAATGAAAGTAAGGTGGATGAGTTGTAGACAGGCAGGAGAGAGAATTGACATTGCCTTATGACTGACAAAGTCTTGAAGATGGTGGGGGGAACAAATAACTGTTGTCTAAAGGTTAACTTAGAGCTTTCTTGTGCTAGAAGGGCAGCTGCCGCCAAGGCCCGTAAACAGGGGCCCATCCCTGGGCTGTGGTGTCTAGTTGTTTTGAGAGGTATGCAACCAGAGAGAAAATATCTCCTGCCTCTTGTCCCAAAACCCCAACTGGGTCTTGGTGACATATAGAATAAAAGTACGAGACAGGTTTGGGAGAGGGAGAGCTGGGGCTGTAAGGAAAGCTGCCTTTAGTCACTGGAAGGGAGAATGAATGGGCTTTGTGGGATGTAAGGGAATGGCAGGATCCCCTTTGGCTGCCTCATAAGTCCATTATAAACCCATTTATGGCTAGCACGCCAAAATTGGGAATCCATAGGTAAATGTACCCTGCAAGTTCCAGGAAGGAAAGGATTTCACCCTTTGTGGTGGGGGTAGGGAGTTCGGAAATTAGACTCTTGTGATCTACCATTATCTCTCTGGTGCTGGGAGTAAGGTGGACTGCCAAATAGGTGAGTGAAGGGGAGGAAATTTGGGCCTTGCCAGGAGACACTCAATATCCCCTGGAGGCCAGGAAATTGAGGAGAGCAATAGTGTGGGCCTGTGAGTCCTCATATGAGGGGCTACATAGGAGAATGTCATCTACATATTGTAGTGTAGTGCTAGAGGTGGGTGGAAGTTCAGGTAAGTCTTGAGCTAAGGCTTGGCCAAAGAAGTGGGGGCTATCCTGAGACCCCTGGGGCAGGACTGTCCAGGTGAGTTGTTGGGATCAATGTGTGTCGGGATCGGTCCACATGAAGGTGAACAAGTCTTGGAAGGAGGGGTGAAGGGGAATAGAAAAGAAAGCATCTTTGAGGTCAAGGACTGAAAAGAAACAGGTTGCAGTAGGAATGGTGGGTAGGAGGGTGTAGGGATTGGGAACAACAGGGGTTATGGGTAAAACGGCTGCATTAATGGCTCGGAGGTCCTGAACCAAGCGGTATGAGCCATCAGACTTCTTCACTGGGAGGATGGGTGTGTTGTATGGTGAATGAGTGGGTTGCAAAAGGTTGGAGGAAAGGAGTTTATGTATGATGGGCTTTAACCCTATGAGATGATTGAGAGCAATGGGGTATTGAGATATGTTAGGAAAAAGAGAAAATTCTTTAAAAAGAACACGGATGGGGTAGTGATGAGTGGCGATGGAGGGGGAAGATGTATCCCATACAATCAGCTTGACCAGGTTAGAGGAAAAGGGAAAGGTGGAGTCCATAGAGTCCAGGTCTGGGGCAGCTTGGGTCAACAACAGCAAGGAAGGCGTCTGATCATATAAGGTTAAAGTTGCCCTGAACCTCGAGAGAATGTCATGCCCCAATAAAGGGGCAGGGCATTGGAGCATAACCAGGAATTTATGTGAAAAGTAGGTGTGGTAAAGTGTACAGGAGAGGGGTGGTGTCACTCAAGGGCAGTATTTGGATCCTGTAACACCCACCACAGAGTTAGAGGATGAAGCGGTGGGCCCCAAATATTTGGGGAGAGTGGAATAAGTGGCCCCTGTGTTGATAATAAAAGAGATCAGCTTACCTGCTGTGAGGAGAGTTACCCTGGGCTCACACGTGGTGATCTCTGTGGGGGCCTCGAACCCTGGGCTTTGTCAGTCCTCCTCCTGGGCAAAGCCAAGAAGTTCAGGCAAGGATGGTCTTACCAGTGGGGCAGGGATTGGCCCACTCCCTCTCTGGCAAGCGGGGCAGTCAACCCCCCAGTGGCCCTCCTGCTTGCAATGTGGGCAAGGCCTGGGAGGGAGCCTAGGGTTAGGACAGGGTCTAGCCCAGTGGCCCAGTTGGCCACACTTGAAACAGTTGCCAGGTAGCACAATGAAGTTTTGATATGTGAGTCCTTTGGGTAGAGGGTCCCTGGATGGCATCGGCCAGAAGCTGGTATTTGGCCTGATCTCTCTTGTATCACTCCTTCTTTTCCTCCTCCTACTGTTAAAAACCTTGAAAGCCAGATTGAGGAGGTCTCTCTGGCTGGAATTGGGGCCATCTTCGAGTTTCTTTAGTTTTTTCCGAATGTCTGTGGCTGACTGAGTGAAAAAGTGGGAGTGGAGGCGAGCCGTCCCAGCCGGGGAAGCGGGATCTATGCTGGTCTATTTTTGTAGTGCCTCGGAGAGACGGGTCAGGAACTCGCTGGGGTTCTCAGTGGATCGTTGGGTAATTTCTCTCAATTTATCATAGTTAACCAACTTGTGGGTAAGTTTTTGTAAAGCAGAATGTATATGGGTGACCATTTGATCTCGGAGGTCACGGTCCCCGTGTCCACTCTTATAATTCCAATTGGGGTCAACACAGGGCAGGGCTTCAACACCTGTGGGCAATCTATTGTTTTGTACATGTGACTTGTCTGTGTGTTGTTGGGTCACAACCCAGACCTGTTCTCGAACCTCAGGTGAAAGGGTAGTTGTAAGGATCATGAAAATATCATGCCAGGTAAGGTCATAGGATTGTAAGAGGTATTTAAATTTCTCTACATAAGTTTTGGGGTCTGTTTGGAAAGATCCAAGATGCTTTTCAATCTGGGAAAGGTCAGAAAGAGAAAAGGGGATATGGACACAAACAATGCCCTCCGTAGCGGCAACCTCGCAAAGGGGATACAAGGGGGCTGGCGGGTCAGGAGGGGCCGGAGGGGTGCAGGAGGCATCCCGGCTGTGGGGTGGCAAAGGGGAGGGGTTGGTGCAGGCAAAGGGGCTGGGGAGGGGCCGGAGGCATATGGCGGGGGCCAGGGTGCGGAGTGGTCTGAGGGGTCGAAGGGAGGGCCAGCCTCCGATGGGGGAGGCCAAGCGTGGGCAAGGAGGATTTGGGACATAGTACAGGTTTGACAGAGGGAGGGGCGAGACCAAAGGTAGAAGAAAGCCTGAACGTGGGGAATCTCTCCTGCCTCGCTTCTGTGACAGAAGTTATCAAGGTCTGTTAGGGTGGCCAGATCAAAGGTACCATTTTCTGGCCATTGGGATCCGTTATCGAGTTTATATCTTGGCCAAACTTGATTACAATAAAAAAGGAGCTGTTTGGGTTTTATATCTCCTTGTAGGCTGAGGAGTGGTAGATTAGCAATGAGGCTCCCCAGAGGAGTAGATCGGGAGGGTCTGGTCTGAGAGGACCCCCTGCTGAGGGTGAGAAAGGGGAGCAGTCCCAGTAGAAAGAGGGCGGGAACAACAAGAGGCGTCCCTGTTGTTGCTCTGCCCCCTCGGACAGAGGGCAGCCACCGGTATGAGGGCGTCCCCTGTCACCGGGCAGGAGAGGGGTTTTCTCAGCCAGGAGCCTGGTCTTTCGAGTGAGACCATAGTCGTAGACAGAGGATCAAGAAAACCTGTAGGAGTAGATGGGAAGGACTCCCCTAACTCACCCCAAATGAGGCCGGTGGTGGATGTGCTGGTCTGAAGCGGCAAGGCGAAAACCAGAGAGTCCCGGGGCACCCGGTCCGGCAGGTCCAGGAAGGGCGGGCAGGAGCCCATCAACCCAAGAGAGGGGATTGGCTCACGGTCCGGCCAAGACCCTTCCCGGGTTTCAGCACCAAAATGCAAGAAAATGAGCCAAACGTCGGGTACCATTCAGGCTTTATTAAAGGAGGAAAACCCTGCCGGGCTGTGCTGAAAATGGCGGGGCAGGCAGCTAGGAGTAGTACATACGCTTATGTGGGTTGGTGGGCACAAAAAACGCAGGCGGGGAGGGGGAGGGAGTGCTGGTGTGTTGATCAGGTCGACTATTGGTGCAGGTGTGGGGGATGGGGGTGACATAGTCAAGATGGGAGGTACCTCCAGGCAAGAGTGGAAGGGCTCTTTGTCCAGGAAACCACGAGGTAGAGGGTTCCTTTGTTTGAAGAAACCACAAGGTAGGGTAAAAGACCCATGGCCATTTTGTACTCAGTATGGCACCAGTCGTGTCCATGATGACATCAGTTGCATCCAAGATGGCACCGGTCACATCCATGATGACGTCAGTGACATGACCGTGTCCAAGATGGTGCCAGCCATGTCCAAGATCTATCAGTGTCAGCATCCTTGCAAGATAAAACAGAGGGAAGGAAAAGGGGTCCTCCTGAGACCCCCAGACCACCAACTGGTGCTCACAGGAGAAAGCAAGGCAGGCCAATCTGAGAGCATCAGGTGAAACCAGGAGGGGGGTCTGTGGATTGCAGCTCGCAGGTGTGTGCAAGAAACCACTGTGAGATAAGGTCTGAGTGCTGGAGAGGTCTTAGCCCCTTGAATTATCCAGGCTAGCAAATCAAAGCTCTCTTCTAGAGGAAAGGCTTGCATTGAGCAGAAACTGTGAGAGCAGAATCCAGATAGGACAAGGACAATAGAGGCAGTGGAAAGAGAAGGCCCAGATGTAAGCACAAGAGGGGAGCAGAGAAAGGACACAGGCCATATTTTTGATCACTTAGTGAAAACAGCTGAAGATGGACAGAGCTCTAAAAAAAGGAAGCTTGAAAAGTTATCCTAGTCTGATTTCTCCACATGAAAGCATAGGAAAACTCATGTCACTTCAAACAAGTAAAAAAGTGTCACTGTCAAATCCCATTCAAAACTCTAAGAAAAAAGAGATTTACAGACAATCAAAGCATACCAGAAATACATGCCCACGAAAAAGGGAAGAAAAGAAAAAGAAAACTATCGCCTAACATTTCAAAACTGGCTAAAAGAAATAAAGGAAATAATAGCTATAGAATATTTATATTATACAAGTCTCTAAAAAAGAAATCCAAAACAATAAAATAGAACAAATACTAAGGACTATAATTCAAGAAAATCAACCTCAAAATGGCTAACACTGAAACATATTCTTAAAAAATGATTGGACTTCAAATAATTATACTTTGAGCACCAGTCCCAAAAGGCCAAGTCACTTATAAACTAAATAAAATCAAATTGTCATTAGACTTTTTAACAGCAGCACTTTATGCTAGAAGGTAATGAAGTATCCTATTTAGGATCCTCAAAGAAAGAAAATGTGAGCCAAGAATCTCTATCCTAAACAGATCTTCAAACAAAATTAAATTTTAAAAGTAATCCCTAAATATTCAAAGTAAAATAAGAATCTAAAGGTGTGTTCAGTTAGTATGATAACCATACAGGCAGGAATTTTTCAATTATCTTTAAAATATAAAATTTAACTTTATACCTTTTGTAGACCAAGAATAAAAAATAACTAAACAACTCCTAAGAATTGAAAACAGGTGTTCAAACAAAATTTGTACATGAATGTTTGTAGCAACATTATTCATAATAGCCAGAAAGTGGAAACAACCCAGATATCCATCAACTGATGAATGGATCAACAAGACATGGTCTATCCATACAGTAGCGTGAGATTCAGCCATACAAAGGAATGAAGCACTGATTCGTGCTACAACATAGATGAACTTGAAAGCATGCAAAGTGAAAGCCAAACACAAAATGCCATATATTATATGATTCCATTTATATGAAATGTCCAGAATGGGCTAATCCATAGAGACAGAAAGTAGACTTCTGGTTGCGGGGGGCTACAGTGAGGGGAGAACAGAGCATCACTGCTTAACGGGTACAGGGTTTCCTTTTGAGGTGATGAAAATGTTCTGGAACTAGACAGTGGTGACGGTTGCTCAACATTGTGAATGCACTTAAATCTACTGAATTACACACTTTCAAATGGCCAAAAAGGTGAATTTTGTTACATGATTTTACCTCAATAAACAAAAAACTTTAAACTATTTTCATTATCATATTGATGGTATAAACGATGGTATTGTTATTTCCAGACCATTGTGTGCATGATTGTGGGATACTGAGAAATGAAGCAAAAGAACAATTATGTTTATATCTTTGGGAACTAAGAGTCTCAGCACTGGAGAAAGAAAATACATATGTAAGAGTGTTGAGGTTAAATAAAAACCCTACAGCCATGATTTAATTGGAAGTATTAATATGAATTTATTGTGTGTTTTGTTTCTTTAAATAACTACTTACTAGCTTTGTCTATTGAAAATTCCTAGGAACAATCTCCGACCCAATGTCTTGGCAATGTGACCAGCACAATACTGGCACTCAGGAAATATTTGTGGAAGAAAGATAGGGAAGGAGGGACAGAATAAAATGAGGGAGAGAGGGAGGTGGGATAAGAAATCTACAAACTTATGTGTATGTATGGCTGTACGCTTAATGTGTGTGTATGTAGAAAAAGTCCTGAAAGAATATATTAAGATTGCTCACAGTAATTACTTTTTGAGGGAGGAGCTATGATCTTTCACTATTTACTGAATATCTTTTTGTAACTTTAGAATATTTTAGAGAGTATATAAGAACTTTATTACAAAACACATGTTAAAAGTCCTCAAGCAAATTGGCAATATGCATTATAAATTTAAAACTATGCTTGAGGCAAATTAATAGGGTTGTGTTTGTGCATATGGATGTTTGTCTCAATATTATTTATAATATGGAAAATTTCCAAACATTCAGTGCATCCAATAATAGGGCATTGGTTAAGTTAATTACACTATATGCATATATTAGAACACTATGAAGTCATTAAAATTCATACTTTACAAAACTATTTAATGAATAGGAAAATTTCTATGATATATTAAGTGGAGAAAAACAAATTCTAAAGAGTGTTATACATAAGATCCAAAAATTTGTGTGTATGCATGTGTATTATATACACCCAGTATATTCACATGCATAGAAAAAAGTCAGGATGGCTATAAACCAAAATGGCAAAGGGATGTATCGGTCTATTTCTGTTGCTTATAACAAAATTCCTGGAACTGGGTAATTTATAAGAAAAGGAAAGTTATTGCTTACAGTTTCAGAAGCTGGGAAGTCCAAAGTCCCAGGCGACACAGCTGGTGAAGGCCTTGTTGAGGGTAACAGTGATGAAGAGGTCTCACATGGCAGAATGCCGGAGCAGAGAAGGAAATAGTTCCTCATGCACTGTCCTTTTAAAACCCTCAGAACATGCCCCTGACCATCATTAAGTCATCAATTTATTATTCCATTTATTAGGGCATGGACTTCACAGTCTATCCCCTATTCAAGGCCCTGTCTTTCTATTACCATAATAGGATTTCCCACCCTCAACCGTTACAGTAGAGACTGAGCTTCAATGACTTTGGGGGACCTTCAATCTACTGCAAGGGATTACCTCTGAGTTATAAAATTATGGGTAATTCTAGTGTTTATTCCTCCAGTAACCCCATAATTATTGTGCACCTACCAAGTATTTTCTGTATTTTCCTTCTTATGAACATGTTTTCTTTTTATAATTAGAAAAGAGCAATAAATGTTCATTTTAAAGGAATAAAAAAGGATCTCTGAGAATGAAATGGAATACCAGCTTCTCTTCATTTCCCCTAAGTCTGAACTGTTGTTTGTACTCGACCTGAGCACATGGACATGAGAGCTGGCTACTGCAGGAGACTTAAAGGAAAGAGGGAGCAAATGGAGAGCTTCTGCCCAGACCAGAACCACCATCACCCCAAATGGCCAGTCACCATCACCCAACGAGGCCATCCTCCAAATGTACAAAGCCCACTCACTTCTCTCCTCTCCAACCTAGTCTTCTTCTTTCCTGCACAGTCTTCAAATTTTCCACACTGATGCTCAGGCTTATGTCCCTAGGTAGGACCAAGGTGTTAAACATCTATAGTTTTTGCCAACTTGCACCCATTCACTCTTTTGACAAAGTATCCTGAATTATCTCCGGGGAATACCATCTATCCACTCTCAGCCAGTGTGCTACCAGTGGTGCTCCATCCCCTGCCCAGGGTCAGAACATGTGACCCAGGCTCAAGCCAATCAGCACATTCAATTTCTCTAGTCAAAATGATTAGTTCAGGGATAATCATGTGACCCAAACAGAGCCCATGCAATGCAATGAGACTGGGAATATTCTGGAAATACTGGGACAAAGATTATTTTACTTTTCCTATTGGATGCGATACAGGAGGTGCTCAGTTTCCCTGGGCTCGAATTTCAGGACATGCCTCTGGGTCCCCTGCCACTTCCTGAGGTCTCGGGCCCTCCTCTGAGCTCTCCCCTGGAGGAAAGTTACTGTTGCCAGATAGATCTATTTTTAGCCCCAACATGGGGAAAATGAGACCACAAGGAACTGGCTTTTGCAAATCCAGTGGCTGGCATGCTCAATAGAGAGCACAGAACATTCTTGAATATGCCTGGTGTGTGTGATAAAGTCTGACCAATGAACATGCTCCAGGAAGGGACCAACTGAGCATGTGCAGGACTAAATGCTACATAACTGGGAGCCACCCCCTTAGCAGAATATTCATTACATGGAGAAACTATAAAGGCTGAATCCCAGCCAAAGGCAGGGCTGTTGCTCACTTTCCTGAAGGCAGACTGCGCTTCCACTTTGCTGGCTGAGATGTGCATATTTTACTTGGTATCTAACTTACTTTCAGCAAGCAGCTGCTCATTCTCTTGAACCAGCCTGCACTTTGTGCTGAACTTTAAGTGTTTTTCTTGCTTTTGTGTTTGACTTGATGTCTGTACTGAACTTACTTTTGTGTTAAACTTGGTGTGGGCCCTGCTCAATCTCTGGAGCATGCTGCACTGTGTCTGCGGAACCTATTTCTTATCTATTATATTAAACTTGTTCTGTCTACTGTGACTCTGCCCTTGAATTCTTTCCTGTGGCTGAGTCAAGAACCTGGTAAGAGGACTGGGTGGGTTGAGGCTGACTATCAGGCCCCACTGGATGCTACCTCCGACATCAGATGTAAACTTAGAAGGACATATTCCTGGGAACCTCTGGAAGTCATTGTAAGACCATAACGAGAGAATTTGTCTATGAATGAAGTCAACTCAAAAAGGGTAAAACAAAAAGATGGAGATGGACGGACAATGCATCTTGATGATATGATTTACACCCGTGGATTCAGCCTTGTCTGGAGCCTATCCCACCCCTTGACTTCTCAGTTACTGGAGCCAATAAAGTCCCTTTTCAGTTGTGTTTTTTCCTGACTTCCAATCAAACATTACTGTAGGGAAAATATAGGAAAATGGTCAGGGCCCCTTACATGTTCAGAATCTTGCCAAGCATTTGCTGTAAAAATCCATGTGCACCCACGTGTTTTTTGGTTACTATCTAATGTAATTGCCTATGGGTACCCAGGTGTCCTAGGTTAGGGACCTAAGTATAAAGGATTATCAGCTCTGATCCACACAGCACCCCGCCCCCAGATACCCCCAGGGGGCCACGGGGAGGTCGCTACTGCTGCTGGAGGCTTATTGCTGCAGGCTGTTGCTGCCAGGGTCCCCAGGACCCTCCAAGAGGCCACCGCATTGCTGCTGGAGGCTGCTGTGGGCTGCTGCTGCTGCTGACTGAGCCTGTGCTGTGTGCCAATGGCTCCCAGGATCTTTCCCAATTATCTAGCGTGGACCTGCGTGTGAGGTGTCTGATGACCCAGCCTGGCATGTGAGAGGTCTGGTGACCGAATCTATACAATGGGTTTGAAGGGTCTGAGCTCTAGCCCTGACAATACAAATGGAAACTTAGTATAACTAAAATAATGAAACGTTTTGGCTTTAGTTATGAATGCCTAGCCCTACAATCGTAGCTACTGCCTCAACTCGACAACTGGCATAGTTGTGCAGCTTTACAACTACCACTTGAAATACCTGGTTTCTTCTGATTGTCTAAGAAAAGAACATCTTGCAGTCACATGTATCAGGAGATGGCTTAGATACAACAAATGGAAACCTAGAATCAGAAAACCTGGGTTTGAATTCTTCCTGTACTACTTATTGGCTGTGTGACCTTCAGCCAGTCACTTACCCTTTCTGAGCTTCAGTTTCCTCATTTGTAAAATAAAAATATCAATATCTCCCTCACAGCCTTGTTGTTTGAATTAAATGTTAACATTTTTTATTTTTATCTTAAGAACAATGGGAAGGCCTTGATAGGCATGAATGCGGAGAGTTCTTGAACTAATGTTCTGAAAAGATCACTTTGGGCTGCTGTGTGAAGAATGGGTTGGAGAAAGGCAAGTGTGAAACAGAGAGACCAGGTGGGCAGGGCTTTTGAAGTCCAGGCAGGCTGACCAGTTAGTTCAGTTGGTTAGAGCGTGGCCTTACAACACCAGGGTCACAGGTTTGGTTCCCGTATTGGCCAGCTGCCAAAAAAAAAAAAAAGTCTAGGCAGATGATGGAGGCTTGAATCAGGAAAATATTTACCCAACGTCAATTACCAAATGGCAATCATCAGATTTACCAAATGTCAAGTTACCATGCCATCACTGACTTTTTGCCATGTTATTTTCACATAAGTTTCATGCTTAAATAAATTCTGTCTCACCCTAAGCAATAATATCCATGAAATCTTCAGTTCAATTTACAAGATATATATAGATTTCTAATGCACGTTAAAATAAGTACATAACTATTAATTTTTAATGTTTATGTACAGATCACTTAAACTCATCTCAAATACTACCAGTAGAAATCAATAAACGAGGATCATGGGTGGCAGAGGGGACAGAAAAGTATTTCTTATCATTCAGAGAAAAAGTGCTACTTGGCATCAGGTAAGGTGGTTTAAGAAGGTTAGGAGGGAAGTTTTTACCTGTACATGGACCTTACTTTAAGAAAGAACTCAACTTAGGAAAAAAAAAAAAAAAAAAAAAAAAAAAAAAACATCCATGCAGAGAAATTAGAGGTGATTATTTGAATGACATTCTTCCCTTTTACAAAATGGCTCACCACAGAGACCCTTTAAACTGAGAGCTCCCCTACTGAATAAGTGCCTGGTACAGTCATTAACTACTTGACAGAGAGCTTGGGGGCAGCTGGGAGAGGAAGGAAGAGGTGGAGAGGAATCTTAAAGCCAAGTCCTGGCCCATTTAAGACCAATTTGAAATGAAGATTTCAGAAAGTCTGAAAGTATAATTTAAGTGAATGGGCTAAATAGGCTTCTGCAAATAATTCTTCCACTTAGACAATGTTCCTCAAGAACACCCTACTCCGCAGCCATTAAAAAGTGTGTTTTAGGAGAATATTTAATGACATTAGAAACATCTCAAAGGCAGGTGGCAAATCAGCATGTACAGCATGATTCCAATTTCAGATTTTAAGAAGAAATTCTATACATAGGTAAAAAAAAAAAAAGGACTAGGAGTCCACATAAAAATGTTAACCATGGTTATATTTGGATGGTGGGATTAGATGGACGATTTTTATCTTCATCTTTATTCTTGCCTGTATTTCCCAAGTTTTTGGTTATTTTTTAAGTAGAAAAGACAACTAAAGGGTGTTTTTTTAAAAAATAATAAAAGTTTGTTGATGATCTATCACAAATTGTACCAATTACATACTGACTAAAAACACAAAGTAGGAAATCTCTCACTACACAGGTCAAATCTCTTATTTCAAATATGATGATATAATGATAGCTAACATTTTGTAACCACTTATTATGTGTCAGATACTATGCTCAGCACCATATATATAATCATGTCATTGACTCCACACAACCTCTCTATGAGATGGGTATTTTTATTACCTGCCCCCCCCCTCCAATTTTCCAAATGAAGAAACCAGGGCTCAGAGCAATCAAGTAACCTGTTCAAGGTCACTAGTTGGCAGGTGGCAGAGAATCCAGGTCTCCTGATTTCTAATTCAGAGCTCTTTCTCCTCCGCGGCATTGGGTTTCTACAGATGCCCTAGTTTATGGGCTGAAAATATCCTATAATTACCCCATAAATAAGCCATCGAAGTTATTTATTCCTTGCGTTTAACTTATTATTTAGCATTTAAAGGACACATTACATTAAGCAAGAATCAGCAATCCTTCACATAACACTCCAGCTAATAACTTGATAATTACAATCCATAGTCACAAAGCTGAACATACTTGTTGTTTCCATGGTGTTAGATCCCTTTTTAAAGAAGAGAACTCATCAGCTCTCTCTGACCTGCCCACTCTGTGAATTTACACCCTCCCAAACCACCAACACTTACCCTGGTGGTCGGAGAGTTCAGTAGTAATTGCAGAGTCCCTAAACCTAGGGATTTGAAAGCCATGTATCTATAATCCTCTTTAACACAGTATCAGAGTATCATTTCCATGATGCTAATAGAAGAACTCATTTATAAAGCATTTGCTCTGTGTGTGCCAAGACTTAAGCTACTTGCTTTGCTTACAGGAGGGAACAGTAGAATGCATTGCTTGTCAATCCTATCAGATCCAATATCCCCTTGTATTAGTCAGTTTCTGATGCATAACAATCTCAAAGTCTCAATGACTTACAAGAACATTTACTTTTCTTACTCATGGGTCTGTTGGCTATGATTCTGCTGAGCTTCTCTGGGATACCACAGGCTTTATACCAGGTTTCAGAGTGAATTCAAGTCTGTTCCAAGGGTGTCCTCATCTCCTCAGACCTGCTGTTTCCTGAGGCATGCTTTCCCATAGCAATTGGCAGGAACACAAGAGGACAAATAGAAATACATGATGTCTCTTGAGAGCCAGGCTCAGGACTGGCACATTTTCACTTGTCCGCATTCCATTGTCTAAACAAATCTCATGGTCAAGCCCAAAATAGTGATGCAAGGAAATATTCTCTACCTACTCTACTGGGAGGTACTACAAAGTCACACGGCCAAGGGCACTGATGTGTAATTCCATTAGGGAGAGAATGAAAAGTTGGGAGTAATGCTCCATTCGACCCACCCTTTTATAACAAATATATTGTAATGTGCCTTTTAGTATGCTGAAAATTTGGAGATAATATAACCTATATATACATAGAATTTTCAAAAATCAATTTCATATGTAAATGATAAAAAACATAGTGAGATAGTTTAATGTTGGCACCTAAAGAAAAATCACTGTTTGCATAACAGCTACAAATCCAAGATGATTCAGGGCTGTCATGTTTGCCCTCAACCATCTTGAACAGGATTGCCATTGATGTGATTTTTCTGAAATGGTATACAACTATGGATAAAGTGTTTAACAAATAAACTGCAGTCATTCTCCATTACACTGTAAGTTGCATTCCTGGAAAAAGCAGAGTATGCTAAAACCATGCAAAATATACTCTACGTTTATATGTAAAACAGGCTCAGATAATTATAAGCAGATTTTTCATCTATGTGAATGTCTGGCAGGACACTGGAAAGTTAAGCAGGACATAGGATGAGACTTTCCCACACTTGTCCCGTGTCCTGCCTGACCTCCCCATAGTGTCAGCTAAACATTACTAAGTGCCTAGCTCACTTTGTCTCCTAAAACAAATCATACCAATGTCACACCCTCCCCATCAGTGTAAGTACCAGAATTGTCCCCACAAATTTCTGGGAGGAATCCTAGGGGGCAGCACTGTCCCTTTGAGAACAACTGGTGTTGTATTACAGTGAAGTATTTGATGCTCTACAGCCTGACATTGGATGCAAGCTCTGCCTCTTACTTACCTGCTGTGCAACTTTGGACAATTTGCCAAACTGCTCTGAGCCTGCCTTACTCTAAGTGTTGCTTTAAGAATTAAACGAGAGCATTCAAATGGCATAGCATTTAGCACAGTGCTTACACACACTAAGTGCTCAATGAAAGCCAATGCCTAATGTTACACTATTCATTTAATTTGTTCCCATTTTGCAGATAAGGAAACTGAGTCTTGAACGCAATATCTTTGGATGTCTTTCTTCCTGCTCTCCCTGCTGATCTTCTAGTCTGAAGATGGGCAATAACTGATGTTCTGTTTAGGGTCAGCTTCAGAAGAAAGGTGAGACTAGAAAGGTTGTGGGACTGGCAATCAAGTCCATGAATGGAGGGGGTCAGATTCAAATTCTAGATTGGGATACATAGTGGTTTTGTTATGAAGAAAGCACCCTCTTTTACATTCTCCTCAGTTTCATCATCTAGGCACACTCAAGAGCAGCAGTGCAGACCCAACAGTGGTCCACAGGAGGATATGCCTTTGATGGTGATGCCAGGAGAGGTTTTGGAGAGGCAGCATGGAAGACAGACTCTGGATCCAGGTGTCAGGGATTCAAATCCCAGTTGTCATTTACCATACATGCATCCATGGGACCTCCCTGGGCCTCAGTTTCCTCCTCTGTCAAAGGGGGATAATAATAGTAAACACTTTATAGGGTTGTAGCAAAAACTAAATGAGTTAATATATGCAAAGCATTTAGGACAGTGTTGGCATATAATAAGCTCTTCATAATTGTGTGCTATTATCATTATTAACGAGACAGAATGATTGGTGTCAACCCATAGGTTCAGTGTAAACATACAGAGCCTGACCCATAGTGGATGGTAAAAAGTGACCAAAGGAATAGATGGATAGACAATGGTTGAAAATAACTTTTGAAACCTGCAAGATTTAGGTTCTCAGGCATACTGCAGTGAAGTATTTATGCTTATCAGTATGCTGTCAACCACTCTACTATCTGGTCTTTCAAAAACACAAAACAAAACTGAGGTGTCAAGGTGTGTAACAGAAGTTACCATTCTAAATGAACTAAAAACATCAGCATCAGCCTCACACAGACTCGCCCTGACAAGCAAGCGTTTTCACCCCTTCTTGTCAGCGTTTACAGAAGATAATGAAAGAGGAAGTATTGACGAGAAAAAGAATGGGACAAGAGAAAGAAAAGCAGACAGAAGTGGAAATAGAAGAGTGCTCACTACAGTGCCTGATGCATAGTAGGTCCTCAATCAGTATTTGTTGAAAGAATGGATGAACGAGCAAATGAATGAATGAATGCCCAATCTTCTATTCTTCCCCCATTTCAAACTTCAAATCAAGGCAGAAGATTTCCAGAGATGAAGTAATCATCTTGGTTTGTTTCTTTTTTAAAAGCCAATAATTTCCTTAGGAGGATATATGAAAATACCGTGTTTTACCATGTTTTCCCATGTTAATCAAATTGTAAATATCTCAAATTCTGGTGAAGGCTCTGCCACTTACTACCTATGTGACCTGAAATGTGTCACTTTGATTCTCTGAAACTCATGTTTCTCATAGCTAATCCTTCAGAAACCTCATAGAGCAGAGATTATATAATATTATGAATGGCTATCATGCATGAGTGTAGGTTCACATTTATACCTTACAGCCAGCGCCCAGTTTTTTAGTTTTGTTCATTCCAACCCACTTATTATTATTACATAGCATGTTATTGTGTGTTGGTGACTCCTTACCCCTACATAGTACTCAAGAGTTGATGAAACACTATAATATCATGGCTACAATTCATTTAACACTTAATAAAAGTGCTTTGCACTCTCTCTTAGATGCTCACAACCAGTGAGTAAGTATTACAACTCTGTATCAGTCCTACATTCCCCCCAATAATGCTGCATAACAAGCAACCACATAAACCTCAGGGCACAGAGCTGTAAACATTAATATGCGGTTCACCTGATCTGGGCTAAGCTTATCAGAGCTTGCTGCCTTGCTCACATGTCTGTGATAACTGCAGATTCTCTGCACAGCTCTGCTGATCTTGGTTGGACTCACTTGTCTGGACTTGGCTGGCTGTTGGCTGATCTAGGACAGCCTGAGCTGGAATGATAGGGACAACATGGCTCCACAACACAGACCTCTCATCCTCTAGCAGGCTAACCTGGGGATTTTCCCATGGCAATTGCAGAGGAACTAGAGTGAAAGTGGAAATGCACAAGGACTTTTTCACACCTCTGCTTGCATCCCCTCTGTTAATATCCCATTGGCCAAAGCAAGTCACAAGGCCAGCACAGACTCAAAGGACAGGGAAATACACTCCATCTCTTTTATGAGAGGAACTACAATGGCTGTGGATACATAAAGAGTGTTCTGGGTTGAACTACATCCCTCCCAAAATTCATATGTTGAAGTCCTACCCCCTAGAACTTCAGACTGTGATATTATTTGGAGATAAGATTTTTACAGAGAGAACCAAGTTAGATGAGGTCTTTAGAGTGGGCCCTAATCCAATATGACTGGTGTCCTCAGAAGAAATGGAAATTTAGACACAGACATGCATAGAAGGAAGATGTTATAAAACCCAGGGAGAAGATGGCCATCCACAAGCCAAAGAGGGAGCCCTGGAATAGATTCTTCCTTCGGGGCCCTCAGAAGGAACCAACCCTAGTCTTGATTTCAGACGTTCAACCTCCAGAACTGTGAGAAAATACATTCCTATTGTTTAAGCCACCCAGTCTATGGTACTTTGTTATAGCAGCCCTAGAAAACTAATACAAGGGGTAAAGAATTAAGGCATTAATGCAATCAATCCTCAGTACAAATTTTACAGGTGAGGAAATTGAGATTCAGAGAGTCCAAGTTAATGTATTGCCCAGGAGGACCACAACAAAGGAGCACTAGAGCTGTGAGTGGAACCCAGCTCTCTCTGTCAGACTTCCTCATACCCGCCACCAAGCCATTTCAACTCACAACCCTTTGTCTTTCCAAGGTGGCTTCCAACAGGGAGGCATTGGCATGTGCAGGACACTGTTCGTGCCTAACTAGGCAATTCTGTGCATGTTGCTTCAAAGCTTCTGTTTTACAGTCCTTAATGATCTGGTGATTGTGTTTATGGCTTTCCAATGAAGTGTGCCAGGCTCTAATAGCCGTCACCAGTTTATTGATCTGAGACTGTGCAGAGCTTCTGATAAGATAAAAGATATGTGAGGCAAAGAGGAGAAAATTTGGGTCAAACATTACTTTTCAAAATGGTTTTTCACTACCTTCCCCACACACCTAAGCATCTACCGCCAACAATACATGCATTGAACATATTCAATTACTTGGGATGACTATAAAGCCACTGAATGATTTTTTTAGACAGAATGAAATGAATGGAAAAGATTAGGTCCTTAACCTATTAGGGTTCTCCAGAGAAACAAACCAATAGAAAAAATATATATATGTATATATTTCTATATATCTATATATCCATGTCTATATCTTTACCTATCCAGGATAGACAGATATAGAGGCAGAAATAGACACAGATATAGATACATAGGAAGAGATTTATTATAAGGTATTGGCTCACACAATTATGGAGACTAATAAGTCCCATGATATGCCATCTGCAAACTGGAGACCCTGGAAAGTTGGTGGTGCAGTTTGAAGGCCTGAGAGTTGGAGAGCCAATGGAATAGATTCCAGTCCGAGTCTGAATGCCAGGAGCACCGAGGACAGGAGAAGATCCACATCCCAGCTCTAGACATCAGGCAGAGTTAATTCAACATTTCTCTACCTTCTTGTTCTATTCAGGCCCTCAGTGAATTAGATAATGCCCACCCTCTTTGGGGAGAGAACTATCACAACCCATTATGCATATATTTATTGAGCACCTTCTATGTGCCAAAGCACTATGATAGGCCCTGGATCCAGACATAAGTGAGGCACAATAAGTGAACACAAGAAGCTCACTATCTTGTGCTCATTCAATATTCACTCAGCAAATGCCAACTTTGAGCGTCTACTGAGATGAAAAGATGAACATGGCACCTGCTCTCCTGGATTTACAGGTAAGCTGATGAGACAGGTGTTAGATAATTCATGGCACAATTAAGCAATGACAGTTGTGATGAGTCGTGCAAAGGAGAAACCGAAGTCGTTAAAGACTGTATAAGAGAAAAAACTGACTTATTTATTTTGGCAGGGTGGCAGATCAGGAAAGACTATCCTTAAGAAATGAGGTTGAAGCTGAAATAAGAAGGATCAGTAGGGATCAGCCAGGCAAAGACAGTGGAAACTTCCTTGTGAGAAAGAGAAAAGCGCCCTGAAATCCAGGAGCTGGGCTGGTACTATCAGAGTGGCCTTGGTGTTGCTATGAGCTGATCTGCTGGCATTCACAGCTAGTGCTTCGAATCCTCCTGTTCAACATAAATAATTTCATAGAACACCAACATCAGACAAGGCCACTCTGAGACCACAGTGGAGCAAGACAAAAACAGGCATGTCTGAACACAGGCAAAACATGAACACTGTTCAAACCATAAAAATGACCAGAGATCCCCTATCCTGGTCTAATATGACTGACTGCTGCTTCTTTAGCCTCACTCTAGTCTTTTCTCCCTTTAGATAAGATTATTAAGATGCTCAGTCACAGAATTACTCCCACATCCTGCCAGTATCCAATCCAGAGCAAAGCCCCAGTCGCTTAAACCTTCCCCCAGATTCCCCAACCAAAGTCCAAATCCTGTAATAAATCCTTTCTAAC
>NW_007728248.1:323774-330712 GCF_000696425.1 Galeopterus variegatus | reverse complement strand
TCTTGCTCCACTGTGGTCTCAGAGTGGCCTTGGTGTTGCTATGAGCTGATCTGCTGGCATTCAAAGCTAGTGCTACGAATCCTCCTGTTCAACATAAATAATTTCATAGAACACCAACATCAGACAAGGCCACTCTGAGACCACAGTGGAGCAAGACAAAAACAGGCATGTCTGAACACAGGCAAAACATGAACACTGTTCAAACCATAAAAATGACCAGTGATCCCCTATCCTGGTCTAATATGACTGACTGCTGCTTCTTTAGCCTCACTCTAGTCTTTTCTCCCTTTAGATAAGATTATTAAGATGCTCAGTCACAGAATTACTCCCACATCCTGCCAGTATCCAATCCAGAGCAAAGCCCCAGTCGCTTAAACCTTCCCCCAGATTCCCCAACCAAAGTCCAAATCCTGTAATAAATCCTTTCTAACCCCCTCTTACTAAGATGCCCCACCGTTCCCATGGTGTCTGTTCTCCCTCACTGCAATGAGTAATAATCCCAACTTGTTCAACTGCCAGTGGGTTCCTGGTGGTCTTTAGCTGAAAGGCATTGACACTTACAAATGCTTTTAAAAGATCTGAGGAATCCAAACCATCCTCCAAAAGCACTTCTAAATTTAAAGAGGCAAGAAAAATTATCACTTGAATGTGTAATTAATATTTATCATAGCTAATGTATTAATGATAAATTTAAGATGGAATTGTGTTTCTATGTGCTGAATATACACTTTCACAGTACATTGAGAACCTTTTATAATTAATGTGTCTAGTACATCTATATTTATATTTGAAGCATGGTTTATTATCTTAAATCATTATGTGCCTTAGAGTTTTTAGACCTTTGATTTTGGCACATCACCAGTTGTTAATTTTCTTTAGAGTCCCAACCTGTGTTACTAATTGATTTGGGGGGCATTCACAGTAACCTTAAGCCTTTGGCACCTTGACCTTACTTCACCAAAACAGAACTCATTACCCTTTCCTAAAAATCTGGCCATCGGGCAGTTTAGAAGAACTTATCAAAATTTTAAATGTGCTTAACCTTTGTCACAGAAACGCTACTCTGAAAATTTAATTCTATAAATTCACAGACACAGAAATTCAAAGATATACAAAGTCATTCCTTGCTGCATTGGCAATAATAGCAAGAAAATAAAACTGGGAACAATCCAAATTCCCAACAACAGTCAGCTGTCTAAATGAATCTTAATGCATCCACACAGTGGAATACTATACAGTCATTAATGACACAGTGGAATACTATACAGTCATTAATGATGGTGTTGTAACTATATGAATTGGTTTGAAAAGATGCATGAAATATATTGTGGGGAAAAAAAGATGCACAACAGTATGATCCAGGACTAATACACATATGCACACACACACACACCCCACACAAATACACATGCATTTTTGTAAAAGCATATTTTTATGTCATAGATAAAAGTGGGTTACTTTGGGGGATCTTAATTCCCAGAACTGGAGAATTCTATTCCATACATCATGCTAAAAAGGCATGTCGTATTGTTTCCATTTTTTCAGTTTGTATTTTTAATTTGTCTCATTTGCTATATTCCTTTATGAGATTCACCAACCACCCAATCCCCCATCTAGGATCTTACCTTCATTTTTACCTTCTCTTTCTCCCTCGTCCCTAAATCCAACTACTTGTGAGGCAAACCTTTGTACCTATGAAATGTTTCTCGATCTTCCCTCTGGCCAAGGTCAGTTTCTCCTGGCAGGTCTCCCTACCTCCATTACCTCACTGTCCCAGTGTATGCTCTGCACTGTCTTAGGGAGCTCTTTCTAACATATATAACCATTATCTCTTTATTCCTCCCCCCGAAACCTTTGGCTCTCTTAGACCAACAAAATGAGGCTCAAACTTTTGCCTTCAATTTTGTCTTAGTCTAGTTGTGCTGCTATAACAAAATACTTGAGACTGGGTAATTTAAAAAAAATAGAAATTTGCTTCTCACAATACCAGAGACTGGGAAGTCCAAGATCAAGGCACTTAACAGATTCAGTGTCTGGTGAGGGCTGCTCTCTCTGCTTCTAAGACGGCACCTTATTCGTGTATCCTCACATCATGGAAGAGGCAAATGCTATGTCCTCACATGGCAGAAGAGATGGAAAGAAGGGTCAGCACTCTGAAGTCTCTTTTATGAGGGTGTTAATCCCATTCATGAGGGTGGAGCCCTCGTGACCTAATCACCACCCAGAAGCACCACCTTCTAATACAATCACCTTGGTGATTAGCTTTTAAAACATGAATTTTGGAGAAACACAAACATTCAGACCATAACAGATTTCAAGACTCCTTCACTTTAGCTCCGCTTTGCCATTCAGGCTGAAGCCAAGCATCCAGGGTCCCCATTCTCCTGACCCCACCCCAGTAACAGCAGTATTAATAGATTCCTTGAATCTGAACCTGCATTTTTATGCCTTCAAATCTTTGTTCACATTGCTCTCTCCTTCCCTAGTCCCTTTCCTTTAATTCCCATCGTTTAAAATGCAAGGGTCTTGACTTATGTTGAACACTGTAAATGTTTCTTCTTCTTGTACTGAGGGATAGCCTAGAATGGTAGGAAAATGCATGAATTTTGAACTGATCTGAAATGAATTATCAACTGCCATTTATTAGCTGTGTGATGTTTACTTTTTCTACTCTATACCTTGGTTTCCACATCTGTAAAATGGTAATAATAATAAAGCCAACTTCATAGGCCAACATTTGCAAAGCATAGCAGGACTAGACACAGTAAACACTTGAAAATGTTTATTATGATGATGATGATGATTACTTAGCTCTAAAACACTAAGATAATACAGAAGTATTATCTTCTGTTGCTATTGAGGCACATAAGGTTTTTGGCTCCTAAACTAAATGCTCCCCTCCCAAAGCTGCTGGGTTTTTTGGGGGTTCCTGTGGCTGCTTTTCATAGCTTTTTGGCCTTAGTTCCTATAGATGATGGTTAAGAGCTAACTAGAGGGTGGTCAGACTTTCTGGATTTATGACCTTGACTCTTGTCTTGGGCAGATTAATTCTAAGCTTCAGTTTCCCCGTCTATAAAATGAGCTAATGATAGTTCCTGTCTCATGAGATTGCTTTTGAAGATTAAATGCGATAACCCCTGAAAGTGCTTAACATGGTTCTAGCACATAGTAAGCACTCAATAAATGTTAGCTATTATTATTTTCCTTTGGATGGAGAGAGAGAGAAAAGAGAAAATATTCAGGATAGTTTAAGTAAGGTGGAATTTATGAGTATTCTAAGAACACAGAAAAATAAGGTTACCCCACGGTTTCTCAACGGGGCACTATTAACATTTTGGGCTAGATTATTCTTTGTTGTGTAGATTGTTCTATGTATTGTGGGATGTTTATGTAGCATCCCTGGCCTCTACCCACTAGATGCTGATAGTATTCCCCTCACCCAGTTGTGACAATCGAAAATGTCTCCAGACATTGCCAAATGTCCCCTGGAGGGACAAAATTGTTTCCTGTTGAGAACCACTGGGATAATCTCCCAGGATACAGAAAGTCATTGACCCACAACTGCTCTGTCCTCTCAATTTCTTTCTACTCCTTAAATTGCTCTGCAAATTGCTTCCTCTGCAAATTTCACCTTTTTGCTCCTCCATAGTTTAAGTCTATCTGGGCTTTAGCTTAACATGATACCAACCCTGGCCCTCATTCATGCCCTTGTCCTTAAAAACTTCACCATTCAACATGGCTGACTTATACTTCCCTTTATGCAGATTCTACAGAAACAAAGACTCTGATTGGCTAAACAAGGGTCAAGTGTCAACCACTAGTCTGATCAGCTGCAACCAAAAGAGAAGCAGCATCTGGGATGAATATAGGTACTCTGGTTCCCATCCTTTCAGCAGGAGTCCTGGGGTGCTTCCAAGGAAGGGGGTGTGGCCAGGTCAGATAACCCCAAACATGTTCCTGTAGCATCGGTCTTCTCTTTTTTCCTCAGATGGTTCTCAAACATATCTCCCACTGCCAAGGAGCCTGCCCCCACCTGCTTGTATCAATTTTTTGCTTCTGATCAGTCACAGTCTTTTTAATACTGCTTTCAAAGAAGGAACAGGCTCCAAATATGGGTCCAAAGCAGTGTCAAGACATTTATTTCGCTTCTTAAGAGGCCTTTCTTAACTCCCTTTGGATTCTCGGGATTGAGTCAAATAATTAAGACTGCAAAATTAGTTAAATATCCCTGTGGGTATTAAAGAGTATCAGAATCTTTCACCGCAAAATATGCCACTTTGGCATAAGGATTGTTTGGAGCTGAAAGCAATTAAACATCAGGAAATGTAGAAAGAACTCTTTGCCCTCCCCCTATCTGCCTAAACACATGACATAAATTTCCCTTTGCAAAGGTCTTCCTTCTGCCTTCTGTCATACCAGGAGGAGGAAAAATGGCCATTATCACTGGAGACAGAAAGTCAACAGAGATAGGTCTACACAAACAAACCTTATTAAAATAATGCTTATCTTCCATTAGTTTCTCCCATTTATCTTCCCACAATTTACCACCCTTTTCCTTCATCTTGTTCTATAAATTTATCACCCTTTGTTAAGATGGTATATAAGCCCATAGGCTTGACTGCTTCTTTGAATCTTCATTTCTTTTCTATAAAAACCTTTATGTATGTAAAAAAGAATGAAAATATTAACATCAAATAAAATTTGTATGCCTATTCTCCTGTTAATCTATCTTTTGTCAGTCTAATTCATGGGCCCCATCTGCAGAACCTAAGAGGATAAGAAAAAGCTTTCTTCCTCCCCTACAGTATCATAAGCACACTTGACCAAAGTTGAGACAAAGACAATAAACAATATTTTTAAGTTGCACACAATTTCAGGGTATTTATGGCCCTCACCCCAAGGCCATTTCATGGATCCTATAAGATTTTAGACAAACATAGAAATATAGTATATATAAATCAATTAAACATATATTGTATCCAGTGTGTTAGCACACACGTATTTACCTTACTTGAATTCAATTATGAAAGAGAAAATATTATCCTGCATCTCTTAAAACCAGTCATACTACAATTTGGCCTCAGTGCCTCAGGAAAAGAAAGGTCACAATCAAAATGCAAAGAGAAACAAGATAAGTTAATTTTTGCCTTCTGACCTTGTAAAGACCCAGGACAACTTAAAGTAATTTTGGCCACACAAGATTTTTGCCTTCAGCACTAACATTAGAACCTATCCCTTTAACCCCTCATTCAAGATATAACCCCACATGCTTTCCATAACAATGGTTTTCAAACCGCAGGCCTCTGCCCTGCATGATCATGAAATTGGTTTAGTGGGTCATGACCAGCACTTAAAAAAAAAATTAAACAGAACAGAATAGAAAATATCAGAATGCATGATTTATAATATGATTGAGTATTTTTTTCATGAAATTTCTGCCACGTATATGTGTGTGTGTGTGTGTGTGTGTGTGTGTGTGTGTGTGTGTGTGTGTGTGTGTGTGTGTGTGTGTGTGTGTGTGTGTGTGTGTGTGTGTGTGTGTGTGTGTGTGTGTGTGTGTGTGTGTGTGTGTGTGTGTGTGTGTGTGTGTGTGTGTGTGTGTGTGTGTGTGTGTGTGTGTGTGTGTGTGTGTGTGTGTGTGTGTGTGTGTGTGTGTGTGTGTGTGTGTGTGTGTGTGTGTGTGTTGAGTTGTGATTAAACATACATTTCTAACACTGGTCAAAAACACTTGAAAGTTATTGTTCTATATTCTGTGTTGTCCAATACAGCATCCAGTAGCTATATGTAGCTATTAGCACTTGGAATGTGGTTGGTCAGAATTAACAATGTGCTGTAAGTATAAAATACACATGGGGTTGGTTCCAAAGACTAAATATGGAAAAAAAAAAAAAAAAAAGAATGAAGACTATCTCATTAATAATTTTTTATGAGGGGTTTTCAAAAAGTTCATGGGAAATGCATATTATGGAAAAACTATACATGGATTGCAAAAACTTTTTGCACCAAAATAAACTCATGTTAACTTGTTATAGTGTCTGAACAGAATCTAGTTTGAGGTCCTAGGAAGGATAGACATCAGTTTGAAAAGACTCCCTGTCAGAACAACATAAAGACTGCCAAAATTGAAGCAGGAATAAACATCAAATTTATAATGAAGTTTGGGTGGAATAATGGTGAAATCACTGATGCTTTATGAAAAGTTTATGGGGGTACCAGCCAGTGGAACTGCACGGCTCCACTCAGCCCCCTCACCCTACCACCTTGGACCCAGGAGGTGGGGGGGGAGCTCCAGACCCTGCCCCCATACCCTGAACAGGCATCGTTCAGGTGAACCCACCCATACCAGCCAGCAGAACCGCACAGCTCTTCTCGGATCCCTCACCCCGCTGCCTTGGACCCAGGCATGAGGGAGCTCCAGACCCTACCACTGTGCCCCAAACCAGCACCATGCAGGGGAGCCCACCAGAAGCAGCCAGCAGCAACACCAGCCCCCTCCAGCAGAACCGCTCGGCTCCATGCAGCCCCCTCACCCTGCCTCAGACTCAGGTGGAGCACCAGCCTATGGCTCTGACCCACTGAGTTTGGCCCAGCAGAACTCCACAGCACTAGGGGCTCATTCTATGACCGCAGAGTCTCAAATGGGAACTAAGGTGGTCTAACATAACCACCACCACACCTATTGTCAAATAAAGACAATTCACCCCCCCTACAGTAGCAACCAGGGCCACTCCACAGCCAACCTCAGTGTAACAGAAGAAGCAAACCCCCTATCAAATGACCAAGCATCAGAGAAAAAAATACTATAAGTACAATCAAGAAGAAATAACATCACCAAAAAGATACAGTAATGCCCAAAAGTCAGACTCCATGGAACAGGGAATCCTTGAAATGTCTGAAAAAGAATTTCAAAGAATGATTTTTTTTTTTTTTTTTTTTTT
>NW_007728248.1:321135-322802 GCF_000696425.1 Galeopterus variegatus | reverse complement strand
GATATATTCAAAATACTAAAAGAAAAAACAACTGCCAGCCAAGAATTCTTTACCCAGCAAGGCTCTCCTTCAGAAATGAGGGAGAAATAGTGTATTTCCCAGATAAACAAAAGTTGTGGGAGTTCACCACCACACGACCAGCCCTGCAAGAATTTCTCAAGGGAGTCATTCATCTGGAATCTGAATAATGGTGACCACCATCATGAATACACAAGAAAGAGCAAAATCCACAGTTAAAACAAAAATGCCAGCAGGAAAGAGAAAGAAGCCCAATCATTCCACCTTAAATTCCCAACTCACTTTGAAGAAGAAAAATAAAAGGGGAAGTAATGATCAAAAGATATTTAAACCACCTAAACAAGTAGCAATTAAATGACAGGAATTAAAAAACACTTCTCATAACTACTCTAAATGTGAATGAACTAAACTTCCCATTCAAAAGACACAGACTAACTGACTGGATTAAAAAGCTAGACCCAAGTATATGCTGTCTTCAAGAGACCCACCTCACCTTTAAAGACACACATAGACTAAAAGTGAAGGGATGGAAAAAGATATACCATGCAAATGGAAACCAAAAACAAGCAGGAGTAGCTATTCTTATATCAGACAAAATAAATTTTAAACCAAAAAATATTTAAAAAGACAAAGAAGGCCATTATATAATGATAAAGGGAACTACCCAGCTAGAAGACATAACAATCACAAACATGTATGCACTCAATACCAGAGCACCCAGATATATCAAGCAAATACTCTTAGACCTAAAAAAGGAGATAGAACCTAATACATTAATAGTGGGTGATCTGAACACCCCTCTCTAAGTATGGGACAGGACTTCCAGGCAACAAATCAACAAAGAGACACAGGATTTAATCTACACCCTAGACCAACTGGACTTGGCAGATATATACAGAACATTTCACCCAAGAGCTAAAGAATACACTTTCTTCTCATCAGCTCATGGTACATTCTCCATTATAGACAACATATTAGGTCACAAATCTAGTCTCAGCAAATTTTAAAAAGTTGAAATCAGGGCTGGCCCGGTGGCGCACTCGGTAGAGTGCAGCGCTTGGGAGCGTGGCGGCCCTCCCGCCCAGGGTTCGGATCCCATATAGAGACCGGTCNTTTTCAGACCACAATGGACTAAAACTGGAAATAAACAATAAGCAAAACACTGGAAGCTATATAAATACATGGGAAATAAATAATAGGCTCCTGAGTGACCTATGTGTCCAAGAAGAAATTAAACAGGAAATCAAAAAATTTCTAGAAACTAGTGAAAATAAAGATACTTCATACCAAAACTTGTGGGATACTGCAGAAGCAGTACTAAGAGGCAAATTTATTGTGGTAAATGCTTATATCAAAAAAATGGAAAGACTTCAAATAAATGGCCTAACACTACACCTCAAAGAACTTGAAAAACAACAACAATCCAAACCTAAAGGCAGTAGACAGAAAGAAATAATTAAGATCAGAGCAGAACTAAATGAAATAGAGACCAAAAAAACAACAGAAAAGATCGACAAAACTAAAAATTGGTTTCTCAAGAAGATAAACAATATAGACACACCATTAGCTAGATTAACAAAAGAAGGAGATTGGGCCGGCCCGGTGGCGCACTGCTACAGTGCGCTGCTTGGGAGCATGGCGGCGCTCCC
>NW_007728248.1:319632-320882 GCF_000696425.1 Galeopterus variegatus | reverse complement strand
ATTACAACTGATACCACAGAAATACAAAGAATCATTAAAGACTATTATAAACAACTGTATGGCAACAAATTTGAAAATCTGGAAGATTTGGATAAGTTTCTAGACACATGTAAATTACCAAGACTGAACCAAGAAGAGATAGAAAACCTGAACAGGCCAATAACAAGCAAGGAGATGGAAACAGTAATTAGCAATCTTCCAACAAAAAAGTCTGAGTCTGGATGGCTTTACAGCCGAATTCTATCAAACTTTTAAAGAGGACTTAATACCAATTCTCATGAAACTATTCCAAACAATTGAAACAGATGCCACTCTCCCAAACTCATTCTATGAGGCCAATATAACACTGATACCAAAACAAGATAAAGACACAACAAAAAAAGAAAATTATAGGCCAATATTCTTGATGAATCTAGATGCTAAAATCTTCAACAAAATACTAGCAATTAGAATACAGCAACATATTTAAAAAATTATACACTATGATCAAGTGGGATTCATCCCAGGGATGCAAGGATGGTTCAACATATGAAAGTCAATAAATGTGATACATCACATCAACAAGCTCAAGGACAAAGACCATATGATTATCTCAATAGATGCTGGAAAAGCACTGGACAAAATTCAACATTCCTTCATAATAAACACTCTCAGCAAATTAGGTATAGAAGGAAAATATCTTAACACAATAAAAGCCATTTATGACAAGCCCACCACCAGTTTTATTCTGAATGGGGAAAGACTGATCTTAAGGACAGGAACAAGACAAGGATGTCCACTCTCACCACTACTATTCAACATAGTACTGGAGGTACTAGCTAGAGCAATCAGGAAAGAGAAAGAAATAAAGGGAATCCAGATTGGAAAAGAAGAAGTCAAACTTTTCCTATTTGCAGATGACATGATACTATATATAGAAAAACCTAAAGACTCTATCAAAAACCTCCTAGAGCTGGTTAATAACTTCAGTAACTTTGCAGGATACAAAATAAATGCCCCCAAATCAGTAGCATTTATATACTCAAATAATGAATTAGCAGAAAGAGAAATAAAGAAAGTAAGCCCATTTACAATTATCACCAAAAAAATATGATACCTAGGGATCAATTTAACAAAGGAGGTGAAAGATCTCAACAATGAAAATTACGAACCACTTCTGAAAGAAATTAAAGAAGACAAAAAAAGATGAAAAGATAGTCCATGCTCTTGGATTGGAAGAATTAACATTGTGAAAATGTCTATACTACCCA
>NW_007728248.1:312507-318757 GCF_000696425.1 Galeopterus variegatus | reverse complement strand
AGCCAAAGCAATCCTGAGCAAAAAAAATAAAGCTGGAGGCATAACTCTGCCTGACTTCATATTATACTGCAAAGCTGTTGTAACCAAAACAGCATGATATTGGTACAAAAATAGACATTCTGACCAGTGGAGTACAATAGGGAACTCAGAAATCACTCCTAAGGCTTATAGCCATCTGATATTAGACAAAGGCAGCAAAAACCTACATTGGGGAAAAGATTGCCTCTTCAATAAGTGGTGCAGGGAAAACTGGATATCCATATGCAGAAGAATGAAACAAGATATACACCTCTCACCAGACACTAAAATCAACTCAAAATGGATTAAAGACCTAGGTATAAGACCTGAAACTGTAAAATTACTAAGGGAAAATATAGGTGAAACACTTCAGCAGGTATGTCAGGGCACAAGCTTTATGAACACGAGCCCAAAAGCACAAGCAGCAAAAGAAAAAATAAACAAATGGGACTATATCAAACTAAAAAGTTACTGCACAGCAAAGGAAACAATCAACAGAGTGAAAAGACAACCTACAGAGTGGGAGAAAACTTTTGCTAACTATGCATCCAACAAGGGACTAATATCCAGAATATATGTAAAAAAATAAATGTCCCAATTTAAAAATAGGCAAAGGAGCTGAATAGACATTTTTCAAAGGAAGACATACAAATGGCCAACAGATACATGAAAAAATGCTCAACATCACTAGTCATCAGGGAAATAGAAATTAAAACCACATTGAGATACCACCTCACTCCAGTTAGACTGGCTATAATCAAAAAGACAGTGAATAACAAATGCTTGGCGAGGGTGTGGAGAGAAGGGAATGCTCCTGCTCTGTTGGTGGGACTGTAAATTAGTACAACCACTATGGAAAACAGTATGGAGGTTTCTCAAACAACTACAGATAGATCTTCCATATGATCCAGTAATCCCTCTTCTGGGTATATACCCAGAGGAACGGAAATCATCATGTCAAAGGGATACCTGCACTCCCATGTTCATCACAGTTCTATTTACAATAGCCAAGATATGGAACCAACCTAAATGTCCATCAATAGATGACTGGATAAGGAAACTGTGGTATATATACACTATGGAATACTACTCTGCCATAAAAAAGAATGAAATACTCACATTTGCAACAACATGGATGAACCTGGAGAAATTTATGTTGAGTGAAAAGAGCAAAGCACAGAGGGATAAATACCACATCTACTCACTCATATGTGGGAGCTAAGAGAGAAAGGAAGGCTGGAAAGAAAGAACACAGTAGTGCTGTGATCCAACAGAAGGAGTGAACATTCCTAGGGCTACAAATTGGAATGGAGGGGAGAGGGGGAGGGGGAGGGAGGTTGGAGGACAAGTGGGAGGGGACCACGGGTACAAAAGTAATTTCTCATAATGGGTGTGCCCCCAGTATGAATCTGGCCCTCACATCATGGGCAGGAGGGGTACAATCAGCTTTGTATCTCATGAATATTCATAATAAATAAATAATAAATAAATAAAAAGAAAAGTTTATGGGGACAATGCCCCCAAAGAATCAACTCTTTACAAATGGATAACTTGTTTTAAAAAGAGACATAATGACATTGAAGATGAAGCCCACAGCAGCAGACCATCCACGTCAATTTGTGAGGAAGAAATTAATCTTGTTGGTACCCCAATTGAAGAGGACCAATGATTAAGAGCAGAAACAATAGCCAACATCACAAACATCTCAACTGGCTCAGCTTATACAATTCTGACTGAAAATTAAAGTTAAGCAAACTTTCCACTCTAGGTATGCCAAATTGTTGCACCCATATCAGCCACACACAAGAGCAGAGCTTTCCATGGAAATTTTTAAAATGTAGGATCAAGATCCTAAAGCATTCTTTGAAGAATTGTAACAGGAGATGAAACATGGCTTAAACAGTATGATCGTGAACAAAGCACAATCAAAACTGTGACTACCAAGAGGTAAAAGTGGTCCAGTCAAAGCAAAAGTGGTCAAGAGCAAAGGTCATGGGAACAGTTTTGGGGGATGCTCAAGGCATTTTGCTTGTTGACTTTCTGGAGGGCCAAAGAATAATAACATCTGCTTATTATGAGAGTGTTTTGAGAAAGTTAGCCAAAGCTTTAGCAGAAAAATGCCCAGGAAAGCTTCACCAGAGAGTTCTTTTCCACCATGACAATGCTGCTCAGTCCTCTCATCAAATAAGGGCAATCTTGCAAGAGTTTCAGTGGAAAATCACCAGGCATCCACCTTACAGTCCCAGTTTGGCTCCTTCTGAATTCTTTTTATTTCCTAATATTAAAAGATCTTTAAAGGGCACCCATTTTTCTTAAGTAACAATGTAAAAAAGACTGGATCGACATGGTTAAATTCCCAGGACCATCAGTTCTTTGAGGGTGGACTAAATGGTTGGCATCATCACTTACAAAGTGTCTTGAACTTGATGAAGCTTATGTTAAGAAATAAGGTTTACATGTTTTATTTTTATCTTTTTTTTTTCCTTTTTGTCCTTTTTCGTGACTGGTAATGGGATCGCAACCCTTGGTGTCGCGCCCGTACCGCAACCGGCAACGGGATCGCAACCCTCGGTGTTGCGCCCGCACCGCGCTCAACCAGTGAGTGGACCAGTCTCTATATGGGATCCGAACCCTCAGCGGGAGCGCCGCCGCACTCCCAAGTGCCGCACTCTACCGAGTGCACCACCTGGCCGGCCCTTATTTTTATCTTTTAATTCCATTTTTCCATGAACTTTTTGAAGTCCCCTCATATTGAGTACATGTTAAAATGATAACATTTCATTTGGGGTATATTGACTTAAACATTATTAAAATTAATATCACATGCTTTTTAAAACTTTTTTATAATGTGGGTACTAGAAAATTTTAAATTACACATGTATTGTTATTATATGCCAATTGGACAGTGTTGCTCTACATGTGTTAGCAAAGTTGTGTATGTATATACAGTCAGACACCGTATAACGGTGTTTCAGTCAATGACAGACCACATATACAAGTGACTGTACCATATAGCTCAGGTGTGTGGTAGGCTATGCCATCTAGGTGTGTATAAGTACACTCTATGCTGTTCAAACAATGGTGAAATTGCCTAACAATGCATTTCTCAGAACATATAAATATATATATCATATATATGTGTGTGTATATATGTATGTATGTATGATATCTATATGTGTTTCACCGAAAATCTGGATTTCTGGCTTCTCTTCTAAAAAAAAAAAAAAAAAATCCAGAGTTCTGGAAATCATGTATCAGTCAGAACAGGCAAGCAACACTGCAGTAACAACCTCAAAATCTCAGACTGGATATATATATACAATATGTAATCATCAAATTAGGGTAATTAGCATATCGGTCACCTCAAACATTTGTCATTTATTTGTATTGGGAACATTCAAAATCCTCTCTTCTAGCTATTTAAAATGATTCCTCATATCTAGCTGTAATTTTGTATCCATTGGCCAACCTCTTCCTAACCTCCTCTCCTTCCCCTCCCCTTCCCAGTCTCTAGTAACCATTGTTCTACTCTCTACTTTGATCATTACACTTTGTATACATGTATCCAAATATCACAGCTGTACCCATAAAAATGTACACATATTATGATGATTTAAAATAATAATAATAAAATAAAATCTCAGGTTAATTTCTCATTCACACTACATGTGCACTGTGGTAGGTTGTGATTCTGTTCCTCATCTCCCGGGTTCTATCTGGAACACCAACAGTCATTGTGGCCAAAGAGACATGAGACCCAAGCAAACCATACACCTTCTCTTAAAGTCTTCACCCATAAGAGACACACATCTCTTCCACCCACACTTCATTGGCCAAACCAGTCAAAAAGATGGGGATATATAATCTCCCTGCAGGGAGAGCCACTGCAGAAGGGGAACTGCATGTCTGGAAAGCGGTAACACATATCTACCCGGAGAAACAATTGGCTGGAGCTGAAAAGCAGCTGCCTCCTTTAGAGAGGACACTTACTCTCTAGTTTGACACAAACCTCCCTCCATTCATTACTCTCCATAGATTACATCAATTCCCTAAAGGAATTTAAGATTACAAGCCCTGTAGCAGGGGTTGTAGAATGAATGAATGAGTGAGTAAGTGAATAAACCCTTCTGTATACTACGGCACACATGAAAACCAGCTCCCTGCAATGCATCCCCTTATGCCAAGCCCTGACTAGCCAGTAACTGCCTTTCTTGAAACACCTCTGCCTGGACCAGCCCTATCCCAAGGGACCACTCCATTAGATGACCAGGGGTGGACAATACCTCCATGCAAACTCCCCACCATTACAGCACAAATGGAACATCTGCTCCCAAGTGACAGAGCAGCCATTACTCACAGCAGATTGGCTAACATTTATGTAATAGAGGGGACTCCACCAAATGAGGAGTGTCCTTGTAGGCAAGGGACACTGGTAGGCAGAAAAACGTGCTGAGGTGCAGCCTCATTATCATGTTTTTAATGGCCATGGGATCAAGTATTGATATCAAATGTCTTGTTTCCCATAGTGACAAGTAAGAGCAATCTCTGCCCTGTTGGGGGACTCAGGCATGGAAGGTAGATTTCCCATGCTTTTTGCTTTCTTTCTTTGCATTTTAAAGGTATAGCCAACCCAAGCTTTTCTCTAAACTTTCATCTCTATGAGACCTTAAGATGCTATAATGAGGCACCTGGGATGTGAATTACCTGTACAACAATCTCTTCTCCTGATTGATATTGGTTCTGCTAACTACCTTCCACCAGGCCACTAGATTTTAAATTATCTCCTCCTACGCACAAACACCAGTATTCCCATTTAAAAACTTGAGATGACATCATTCTGATTTGAGCCACATTCCAAATCTTCCCGTTTTCCTGATTCTTGTCTGTTCATTCTCACATGTGTATGTGCATGCATATACATACATACCCATATATATNTATAGCCAACCCAAGCTTTTCTCTAAACTTTCATCTCTATGAGACCTTAAGATGCTATAATGAGGCACCTGGGATGTGAATTACCTGTACAACAATCTCTTCTCCTGATTGATATTGGTTCTGCTAACTACCTTCCACCAGGCCACTAGATTTTAAATTATCTCCTCCTACGCACAAACACCAGTATTCCCATTTAAAAACTTGAGATGACATCATTCTGATTTGAGCCACATTCCAAATCTTCCCGTTTTCCTGATTCTTGTCTGTTCATTCTCACATGTGTATGTGCATGCATATACATACATACCCATATATATATACATACCCATATATATATATATATATATGTGTGTGTGTGTGTGTTTAAACTTCATTATTTCTTCCAATGAACATTTAGTATAACGTTAAATACTTGAGGTCAAATAACGAGCAGGGTAAGCATGGATGCTGGTCCTTAGGGTCTCAGATCCCTGACAGGAAGACAGCAGCAATAACAGGAAATTGTTGTGGTAAATACAACATAAAAGAAGTCCAGAGAGCTACAGGAAGCCTGAACCCAGACCCAGAAGGTTCAGGGACCACTTCCCAGAAGAAATGACATTTAACTTAAGACCTAAAAGTCAATGGTAATTAATCAGGCAACTCCAAGCAGAGGGAACAACTGGGGGAAGACCCAGAATCCAAAAAGACCATGGAATCTTTATGGAACAAGTGGATCCAGTTTGGTTAGAACACGGGTGGAGGAGGCATGGTAGGAAGTAGGTGTAGAAATACTAAGAGAAGAAGCTGAGGAGAAAAGTAAGGGCCAGACCTTATAATGCTTTACATGCCTGTGAAGCCACTGGAACTTAATTCTGAGTGAAACAGGAAGCCAATGAAGGGTTTTAAGCAGGAGGGTGATATGATCAGATTTACATTTGCTCCATGCGAATACTCAAAACACTTAGCATCCCAGAAGTCTTGGCACTGACCCAAAAGAATAGATTTTAACAGGGTCCTGATGGCATTCTGCTCTTCTAGGTATTTACACCTTGGTTGCTGGGGGTCTTAAGTGTCCTGGGGGAGAGATAGGGCAGCCTGGAGGACAGGGGGCTCAGGACAATGGCTTTTATCACTGTATGGTTATAATTTCTTAATACATCAATTATATCTAAAAACATACCTATGACAACAATGGTGAAATTGCCTAACAATGCATTTCTCAGAACATATAAATATATATATCATATATATGTGTGTGTATATATGTATGTATGTATGATATCTATATGTGTTTCACCAAAAATCTGGATTC
>NW_007728248.1:308321-311719 GCF_000696425.1 Galeopterus variegatus | reverse complement strand
CACTGTATGGTTATAATTTCTTAATACATCAATTATATCTAAAAACATACCTATGACAAAGATGAACTACAGATAAGTAAAAGTCATATTTTCAGATGATAGGATTGTTCAAGTTCAGAAGCATTTTAATGTTTTAATAACCAGTATGGCTGTCCTGGGGCATAACAGCTAACTACATGTCCTAATGTCTGCAAAGAACAAATAAGCCAGGATAATATTTAGAAAGATTAACTGACACTCTTTTCCTGCACCACCAGTATGTCATGTTCTCCCATGACCCTTCCCTATTTGACTGGTCAGACCTCAGGTACCTGAAGCAAAAGAAAAGCTTTTAAGTTTCAAAAGCCTGAGCTCTGAAGGGACTTAGGTCAGAGGAAAACAAACACACTGAGTTAGACCAGGGTTTCTTACCTTCAAGCCTAGATAAAAGAGGAAGGGAGGAGGGGAGAGCTGGGACATTAGGGAGGACATATACCGTCCCCTACTAGAGGCCACTGTCAACAGAAACTCCAGAAAGGAATCTGAGTGCTGGAGGTCTGAGCTCCGCTTTGAGTGGCTCACCCAAGAAGCCAGCAAGAAACCAAGGGGAAAAGAAGAAGAGCTATGATCCAGGGACAGGAAACAGTCTCTTCCACCCCCCAATACTCTGCATATTATTCAAACCTCCTGGAACTTAAGAAAGAGTCGGACTCTAAAAACCCAGTTATAATTGGGGAATTTTGAATATAAACTAGGTTTTAGATGATATTATAAAATTATTGTAAATTTTCTTAATCATGATAATTGTATTGAGAATATGTAGGAGTAAGTCCTTTTACTTAAAAAATGCATGCTGGGGCCGGCCCGGTGGTGCACTGCTACAGTGCGCCGCTTGGGAGTGCGGCGGCGCTCCCGCCAAGGGTTCGGATCCCACATACAGACCGGTTCCCGCTCACTGGCTGAGCGAGGGGCGGGCGCAGCACCGAGGGTTGCGATCCCGTTGCTGGTCCCGGTCCAGTACGGGCGCGACACTGAGGGTTGCGATCCATTGCCGGACATGAAAAAAGACAAAAAGGAAAAAAAATAATAAAAAAATTAAAAATGCATGCTGAACTATTAAGAGGTCAAGTGTTATAATTTCTGCAAATTATTTTCAAAGAGAGAAAGCAAATCCAGCAACATGTTAATAGTTGATCTAAGAGGAGTATGTGAGTATTTACCACCATATTCTTGTAATATACATATAAACTTATTAATATACATATAAACTTTTATAATTTTATGATAAAACTCATCTTTGTAATTATGAATGCCAGAAGTCATGAGGAAAAATATTGATGCAATAATATTAAGTTAAAATGTTTTAAGTGTCATAAAGAATGTTTCACATTAAGTATATTCATAAGTTTGTAAAAATATGCACATGAAAAGACAAACATGCATGTAGTAGTTGCTGAATTAGAATGGCGGGGCTATCTGTGACATTTTCTTCTATTTTTTATCCTTCTGTGCTTTATAATACTAAAAATTACTTTAAAATGTTACCTTAAAGAAAGGTGGGTGGAGAGAAAAGATCCTGAATTGACTGAGGTCAAATATTTACTCCCCAACATAATGAGAGCCCAGAACAAAAGTTAAATTGAATTATGGAAAAGTAAGAAAGTTTCTTTTACTGTACTTTCTCCTGGGTTGGTGGACCAAGAGTCTGAAAAAGTCAGGTACCCTGGGTGCAAGCAACAGAAACCAGATCTGACTTATTTAATTCCGGGGATGGCAGGGAGTTCACACAATGACCAGGAAGACCAGAGAGCCAGGCCTGGCAAGTGAGTAGGCAAAAAGCAATGCTGGTCAGCAGCCAGGACCTCTGCCAAATTCAGGTGGCAACAGCAGTTCAGGGAGATAGGACTGCAGTGACCACTGAACTGAGGGTGCTACAGCTCAGACCTCAGCCCTTGCCAGCCCTAAGCACAAGTGCTGCCACTGCATAATCATTGCCCTCTGGAAACACACTTCTCCTCCTGCCGCCTCCAAAATAGATCCTCCACTCTCCCTACTTCTAAATAACACCACTCCCATTTCCAAGTCTCACACATGTGCATCTGATTGGCCAAGTCTAGGTCACTTGCTCACATGTCAGCTGCAAAGCATGCTGGGAAAGCAATTACCTCATCTTTGGAGCTCCTATTGTGGAAGGAGTTTCTGTTTCTCCCCAAGACTCATACGATGGGAAATTTTCCAAAGATAGGATGGAAATTCTAACACTGGGCAGTCAAAAAATGACAAATATCACCACACTGTTGTTCCTGTCTTAATAATTAGGCCAAGCACTGTGTAAGAAAAAAGAAAAGATCAAGATTTGGCCTCTGCCCTCAAGTAGCAATTCTGAGAGTGGAGACTATATCTTATTNAGATCAAGATTTGGCCTCTGCCCTCAAGTAGCAATTCTGAGAGTGGAGACTATATCTTATTGTAAATCTTCTGTAAATGTTTGCTAAATAAATAAAAATAAATGAACGATCTTCCTTGGACAAATCAAATGATGCATTTGCAGGTGGCAGACCAGATAAAATAACTTTTCGGGACCTTCTAGCAAGAGGATTCTTGGAATTTATGATCTTGCTTCAGAATGGCTGAGACTCACAGCAATCTTCTAGAGACTATGAACCAGAAACTAGAGTAAACCTGCACTGATGTGCTAAACCTTAACAAAACCCAAATATGAAATTTTAAAAATTGATACACCTTGAAAGCCAGTTCAAATAAGGTCTAAATCTAACCATATTCTAAAACAATTGAATAAGAATGAAATTTGTTCTGAGTCCCTGCTTAAAGTTGAATTTTTTTATCTTTTAAGCAGAAAGCCCAATGCCATTAGTTTGGTCTTACACTGGCCCGTGATGCCGTGCTGGGCTGCTATGTCACAGCACACATCAGCAGTAATTTTATAAATGTGTTCTCCCCGGCTGCCTCCCTCTGAGCCTGAATTGATTTCCGGTCATAGTTTGCACATTTCATGCCAAAATCTTGCAGTGGAGGTACCAAGGGTTAGGGTGAAATCAATTGTTTTGTAGATCTTTAAACATAGGTAAGAATCACCTCTCCTTTCAATGGTTTTGGTCTCAGTTTAACTTGATGCAAAGTTGCTAGAATCTGGACTTTTCATTAATTCTTTCAACAAATTTACACTGACTTTCTACTACGGGCCAGGAACTATGCCAGATGCTGGGGATATGGTAGTGACCAGAAAATATATGGTCCTTGAATTCATGGCACTTATATTCTAGATGGAGACCCATAACTGAATATGCAATTACAAAATGTATGGGGGTGGAAGGGACAGGGTACTATATACGAGAATACTTGGAAATCTAATTCGGATTGGGTGAAGTGAAGTAAAAGAAAGCCTTCCAGAGGACATA
>NW_007728248.1:299705-307316 GCF_000696425.1 Galeopterus variegatus | reverse complement strand
TAAAAAGAGTTATTATGGGCTGAATTGTGTCCCCCCAAAATTTACATGTTGAAGCCATAACTCCCAGTACCTCGGAATATGACATTTTTGGAGATAGGGTCATTAGAGAGATAATTAAATTAAAGGAGGTTGTTAGGGTGGGTCCTAATACAATATGACTTGTGTCCTCATAAGGAGATGAAATTTAGACACAAATGCACACACAGCGGGATGACGATGTGAAACACAAGGAGGAGATGGCCATTTACAAACCAAAGACGGAGACCTCAGAAGAAACCAACCTTTCTGATGCCTTGATCTTGGACTTCTAGCCTCCAGAACCATGAGAACATAAATTCTGTTGTTTAAGCCCTCCAGCCTGTGGTACTTTGTTACAGCAGCCCTTGCTGACCAATACAAGAGTTAACCAGGCAAAGAATGGGGGTGGCGAAGGCAGACGGAAGAGCAGGAACAAAGACCTAGAGTCCGAAGAGGGCTTTGCCCCATCAAAGGACTGAAAATGAAGTAAACCTATGTGATTGGAGCTGAGTAAAGAAGCAGGATGGGACAAAGTAGGATTGGAGAGAGAGGTAGAAGTCAGAATATAGAGGACTTGACAGGCCATGTTAAAGATGATAACATTTTCTCCTGAATTATCAAAGGAAGTCATTGAATAATATTGGTAGGAGGTGGGGTGATGTGGTTCTTTTTACATTGTTAGGTATCATGTCTGGTGGGTCGAGAGGGGATTGCGGTAGGGCCGAGGGAAGGACAGAGACGATGGTGTTTGGACCAGGGTGGTAGCAGTAAAGACAAAGAGCTGTAAACAAATGCACACAGTATTTAGAAGGTACAACCGACAGGCTTTGCTGATGTTCAGGAGCAGGGGTTTAAGGAGAGGAAGTGGTGAGAATGATACATAAGCTTCTGGCTTGAGTACCCGGGAGCACTTCATAAATACATTTTCCTGTGTGTAAAGGAGCTTTGGAAGAGCCCTGCCATCTGCTGGCTGCTACTCCAGACAAGAAGTTGAACCTCTTTCAGGCAAAAGCCAAGGTGCTCATCTTGGTAAACCAGGTTCTTCTAAACCTACCCGCTACCCACCTTCTCACCTGACCCTTTCATCACCCACGTACCCATACACATTCCATGCTCTGGACAGACCAAGTTTCTCACCTTCCCCAAATACTGCCCCCTTCCATAAGTGCCGTCCTTGCCCCCTCGGTATACATCATCCATATTCCACCTCCCTGGAGCCCCTGTCCATCATTCCATAAGCTGCCCAAATGTAGCAACCTCTTCAAAACCTGCCTGACTCCCCCAGGTTTCTACCTTGACCCCACCTCTCCCTCTAGCAGCTGATTTTTATGGTTCCCCCTCTTTGCCCAGGCCTGTGGAAGGAGGCGTCTCTGCACCCTCTCCTCCCTCCCACTCCATTGCATCCTGGCATTGCCTCCTCCACTCCACTAGAACTGATCTGCCCAAAGCACTAATTACATCCATGCTATTTTCTCATATAGTTCCCTGTTCTTTTTTCCTAATTCCTATTCCAATTTGCAATTATATATTCATTTATTGGTTTTCTTCCAGAACAACAGTGCCGTGAATTCAAGACCAAATCCATGTTGCTAAAGCTAATGGACATTTTTGACCTCTAGTGTTCATGACCTCTTCACAGAATTTAATAGTGTGTATACTCCTTTTTTTCTTTAACGTTTTACTTTGAAATGTTTTAAGCCTATAGAAAAGTTGTAAATAATAGTACAGTGAAGGCCCACGTATCCTTCATCCAGATTGGCCAATTAATATTTTGCCTCATTTGCCTTATATAGTTATTTATCCTTTTTTCCTTTTCCTGAACTATAGATGTTGTCTTAATCTGTTAGGGCTGCAATAACAAAATACCATAAACTGGGTGGTTTATAAACAACAGAAATTTATTCCTCAAAGTTGTGGAGGCTGGGAAGTACAAGGTCAAGGCTCCAGCAGATTCCATGTCTGGCGAGGGCCCACTCTCTCGTAGACAGTCATCTTCTCACTGTAGCCTCACATGGCAGAAGGGCTAAAGAGTTCTGTGGAGTCTCTTTTATAAGGACACTAATCCCATTCATAAGGGATCCGCCCTCAGGACCTAATCACTCCCAAAGGCCCCAGCTCGAAATACCATCACATTGGGGATTAGGCTTCAACATATGAATTTTGGGGGGACACAAACATTCAGACCATAGAAGAAGAGTAAGTTGCAAACATCACAACCTCTCATCCCTAAATACTTCAGCACATGCTTTCTAAGAACAAATATATTCTATTAAATAACAATAGCACAATTATCAAATTCAGAAAAAATAACGTTGATGTAATACTATCATCTAATAGATTTTAGTCTTTCAAAATATAAATATTTTTTAAAGGTACAGCCCAATTGGTTTGTAGAATCTCTCTCCCAATTTAGCTTTGTCTGATGTTTTCTCATGATTGGATTCTGGACAGTATTTTTGGCAGCAAAACAGAAGAGGTGTGTCCTCCTCAGTGCATGATATCCAGAAGCATGTGATACTGGCTTATTTCATCCTCAGTGATCTGTCACTCCTTCCGCAGAGCTTTCTTTTCCCTTGGCTTCTGTGGGTACCTACTCCCTCCCTGGTAGATGCTTCCTGGTCGCTTTCATGGGCTGCTCTTCTGCTGCTAACCTATAATTGCTGACCAGGCAGGTTCCTATTCTAGGAGCCTATCCTAGGCTCTTCATACTTTAAACTCTCCTGGGCGCTTCATGCTTTTCTATATCCTGAATCTAATCCTCTGTAACTCCAATTACCACCTGTGCTCCGATGGCTCTCAAAATCTTAACTCTCCTTGCTCTGGATCTCTCTCCTAAATTCCAGACTCAGACCTGCCTACCAGACAGCTACACCAGGATATCACTGCAATGTCTGACACTGAATACGTCATCACCCCCTACCCCAAGCCTGTTTATCTCCCTCCTATGATGGATGGCCACACTCAAAGCCCAAACCATTCATCCATTTTAAAAATATTCATTTAGGTACTCAGAACTTTTCAAATTTAATCATTTAGAGTCTTCCTTCTGGACTGTCAGTGTCTTGAAATAAGAACCACGTCTGTCTTGGTAGTTATTGTATCCCTAGGAATGCCTGACACTTGAAAAAGTTAGCTATTTTCAATCAAATTCTCAGTTTCCTCATATATAAGGTAGAAATAATGGATACCTTACAGGGCTTAGGTGAGGATCAAATGAGATTATGTATGAGCAATCATATAATTATATATGATTATAAACTTAACACTGTATCTTATCTCCTAGCTACTCGAAATGTCCACGGATCATCAGCAGCAGCATCACCTGGGAGTAGGTTAGAAATGTGCAGGGCTTAGGTGAGGATCAAATGAGATTATGTATGAGCAATCATATAATTATATATGATTATAAACTTAACACTGTATCTTATCTCCTGGCTACTCGAAATGTCCACGGATCATCAGCAGCAGCATCACCTGGGAGTAGGTTAGAAATGTGGCTCTCAGACTCCACCCCAGATCTACTGGATCGGAATCCACATTTTTAACAAGATTTCCAGGTAATTCATATACACAGTAAAGTTTGAGAAGGACTGCTCAATCCAAAGCCAGTTATACACAGACTATAACGTGTCTTCCATCCACTAAATGTATCATACCATTTTTCAACATTCAGTTCATGGTAGTTCTCACACAGGAAGTCTTCCCTAATCAAATCAGAAAATGCAAGGTTCATATGTGATGGCATAGTATCACAGAAACAGCAGGCTTTCAAATCCCAACTCTTCAAATTCTATAAACCTTCATTATAAACTCTTCATCTCTATAGACCTCTATTTCCTCATCTGTAAAATGGGTTTGAGAGCACCAACCTCCCCAAGTTGCTGTGACAGCTGATGGAGAAAATGCACACCAAGTATCACATGGCATGATACGGTGAATGCTCAGCAAATTATACTTGCTTGTTTTTAAGCGAAGAAACACATTCATATAGTTTCCCATTTGCCATGAATGTGCAATCTCTGAGCTTGTCTGTTTTTTCTAATTAGGTTATAAGAGAAGAACAGGAACCTCTTTTTGTTCTATGTCTGGAACAAATTACCATTTCTCAGAGATCTGGATGGCTGTGCTTTTTAAAGCTTCCATTTATTGAATTTCTACTATGTGCCAGACACAAGTTGAATGAAGTGAAAGCGTCTGGTCTTTCCATTTCCCATGCTGGTTGCAGGCCTGCAGCACACAAGGTGGGCAGGGGACTCACACAGTGAGCAGAACAGAGGGTCTGGAAGAAACTGGAAGGAGAGGGAGACAGTTGAAGAAGCAGATTGGGATGCTCAGGCTCACTTTGCCAAAGTTTATTTCAATCTGGCTAGGTTTTTTCAAGCTTCAAACTTAACAAGCTCAAAATAATAACAATTCCCATTGCTGCTTTCTGCCCCCAGCCCATTACCAAATAAAGCTGCATCTTAAATATCAAGGACCTCTTATACTTAAGATAAGTGTGGTTCTTCAAAGAGAAAGATGTGTCAGGTAACAGCCACAGAAAAATTACAGACTGACATTCCCTAAAACTCCTTTGAGATTCTGATGAACACTACACTGTATGCCCTACAGGAAAATAATCATATCATAGACACAATGTTTTGCATACAAGTTGGGAGTGGGGCAGGGGAATTACAATTACCTAAAGGAGACTCACAAACCTTCCACTTAAAATCTCTTGATTTTAGGCCTGTTTGCTTTTTCTTACGCAGACTCTTGTGTACCAACACACACACAGCGTCTTCAATCACTCCATTTACCTCCCTAGCTTCAGAAGCAGAATAAATTAACATTTTCCTGGCAGCAAAGTGGAGACATGTTTTGTCTAGAGATTACACAGATTAAATCATCAAGTGCCATAATCCACCCCCTGATAAGGCAGAAAGATAGACAAGAAAATTCGTATATAGCTGTCTAAGCCCCAGCAGGGAACTGTAAATTCACCTCTCAGGAGCATCCTAGACCACAGAAAAGCCCATGAGTTTCAGCTTTTCTCCCGGGGAAAGCGCTCCTCTGATCTAATTGACATTGTTCAGAGGAAAACACATCTGCTGTGGAATGTGATTTTTTTTTTTAACTGTATAGTCAGAAAGACTAGAGTTGCTTGGGAGACACTAACGACTTCATTTCTCCCTTATTACTGGCTAAGTAAATTCTCAAAATAGGCTTTTTAATCCAAAGTTAATAAGCATTTTGTCTCCAAACCTCAGAAAAAAACAGAGTCCAGTTTTTTGGTCAAAAGCATGGGACCCATATTGAATCAAATTTCCTGTGTTTCTTTGAATACTGACTCATCCCTTTCTCTGAACTTCAGTTTATCCATATACATAATGGAGCACTATGAGGGCCTACTCTGTACGGTTCTTGGGAGTTAAATGAGGCGATTTTAGTAAAGACGTTAGCATAGCACCTGGTAAGTGACAAGCAATTGATAAAACCCATGACTAAAATATCGTGTTTTAGAACTCAGCAGACTCTAATCTTCATGATCAGAAAACAGAATACCCAGGGCCGGCCCGGTGGCACACTGCTATAGTGCGCCGCTTGGGAAGCGCGGCGGCGCTCCCGCCGAGGGTTCGGATCCCACATACAGACCGGTTCCCGCTCACTGGCTGAGCGAGGCGCAGGAGCAACACCGAGGGTTGCGATCCCGTTGCCGGTCCCGGCCCGGTATGGGGGCGACACTGAGGGTTGCAATCCGTTGCCGGACACGGAAAAAGACAAAAAGGAAAAAAAAAAGAAAACAGAATACCCAAATCCTACCTATGCCTTCCCCTCAAATGTTCTATCACGAGGCACAGCATCTTGGTAATGCATTGCATTTGGCAAAAGTTCACAACTTTAACTCATTTGGGGTTTTTTTGTTAATTTTTTTATTGTGGTAACATATATGTAAGATTAAATTTGCTATTATAACCATTTTTAAGTGTACAGTCCAGTGACATTACATTCACAATGTTGTGTAATCATCACCACTATCTAATTACAAAATTTTTCATCACTCCAAACTCCCCATCTCCCCCTCTCCTAGCCATGATAACTTTTACTCTGCTTTCTGCCTCTATGAATTTGTCTAGTCTAGATATTTCATATAAAACCACATGATATTTGTCCTTTTGTTACTGGCTTATTTCACTTAGCACAATGTTTTCAAGATTCATCCATATTTTAGCATGTATCAGAATTTCATTCCTTTTTAAGGCTGAATTCCATTGTATGTATATACCACATTTTGTTTATCCATTCATCCACCAATGGACACATGGGTTGCTTCCACCCTTTTGATTACTGTGAAAAGTGCTGCTATGAACATTCACATACAAGTATCTGTTTAAGTCCCTGCTTTTAATTTTTTTTTTTTTTTTTTTTGTCCTTTTTGAGACTGGCCGCACCACGCTCAGCCAGTGAGCTGCTGTGAGCACACCGGTCATCCCTAAATAGGATCCAAACCCGCAGTGGGAGCGCTACCTTGCTCCCAGCGCCGCACCCTCCCGAGTGCGCCACAGGCTCGGCCCCCTGCTTTTAATTTTTTAGGGCATATACCAAGCAGTAGAATTGCTGAATCATGTAGTAATTCTCTGACTTTTTGAAGAGCCATCAGACTCTTTTCCACAAAGGTTACACCATTTTTCATTCCCACCAGCAATACACAAGGGGTTCCAGTTTCTTTGCATCCTCACCAACATTTGTTATTTTCTACAAACTCATTTGTTTTTAATGACACTTCAAGACTGTCCCAACCATATATGCATTAGTCACGGTTCTCCAAAGAAACAGAACACATAGTGTGTGTGTGTGTGTGTGTGTGTGTGTAAATTATAGGATTAATCACATGATTATGGAAGCCAAGAAGCCCCACAATTTGCTATCTGCAAGCTAGAGAACCAGGAAGACCAGTGGTATAATTCAGTCCCAGTCTGAAATCTCAGGAGCCAGAAGTGTTGATATCCAAGAGCAGGAGAAGGTGAATGTCCAGATCAGACGAAGAGAGAAAATTCAACCTTCCTCTGCTTTTTTGTTCTATTTGAACACTCAATGGATTGGTTGATGCCCACCCACATTGGGCAATCTTTTTTGCTCAGTCTACTGATTCAAACGCTAATCTCTTCCAGACACACCCTCACAGACACACTCAGAAATAATGTTTTACCAGCTATCTGGGCAACCCTTAGCCTAGTGAAATTAACACATTAAAGTTAATCACCATAATACTGTAAACTTATTTTTCTAAAGTAGTTGGGAAGTAATTCTAGTTTAGCAATTCTCAACCAGTGACAATTTTGTCCCCACCCCCCGCGCCAGGGGACATTTGCAATGTCTGGAAACACTTTTAGTTTTCACAACTGGGATCAGGGTGCTCTTGGTATCTAGTGGGTAGAGGCCAGGGATACTGTTAAATTTCTACATGCACATGGCGACCCCCACAACAAAGAATTATGGCCCAAAATAGCAAGTGTCAAGGTTAAGAAAACTTGTTATAGTTAAAAAGTTAGCCTAGGCCGGCCCGGTGGCGCACTGGATAGTGCGCCGCTTGGGAAGCGCGGCGGCGCTCCC
>NW_007728248.1:282105-298705 GCF_000696425.1 Galeopterus variegatus | reverse complement strand
CAAGGGTTCGGATCCCACATACAGACCGGTTCCCGCTCACTGGCTGAGCGAGGCGCGGGAGCAACGCCGAGGGTTGCGATCCCGTTGCCGGTCCCCGGTCCGGTACGGGGGCAACACTGAGGGTTGCGATCCGTTGCCGGACACGGAAAAAGACAAAAGACAAAAAAAAAAAAAGTTAGCCTATAGGCTTGTCTTCATACTAGGTTCTATAGAGTCACAGGATTCCTGAGGAAATTTTCAAGTAACAAAAGAATCTCAAATTAGAAGTGGCTTAAAAAATAATAAAAGTATTTCAAATTTTTAAAAGCCTGGAAATAGTGAAGTTTAACAGTTCAATGATGCCATCAAGGATATAAGCTTTTCCCGTCTTTCTGCTTTACCACACTGGCATGCCAGCGCTTAGCCTCAGACATGGCTCCTCATGGTCTCAAGCTGATTGCTGCATCACATCCTCACACAACCATGTTTAAAAGCAGGAAGGAATCCATGCTGCACCTTCCTGCTAGGTCTCAATTACCAGGGTTGTATCACATTCTCATGCCTAAATCAATCATTGGCAAAGAGAATAAAATCACTGTTACATTTCAGCTAATCAAAGTCTACTCCCTCAAGTTGAAGAAGGACCACTTTCCCTGAGCTCACGGAAGGGTGACCATCCAAAAAGTAAGAGATGTTCAAGAAACTAATCTATAGGTTTTGGTATTTCGAAACTGGTTTACTTATCATTTGGTTTCAGATACAAATGATAAAATCATAACTGGTTTTTAAAAAGAGCATATTATCAACTCACATAACTGAAAACTCAGGGATAGACACTGGCTTCAGATACACCTGATACTGGTGGTCAAATGCCATCACCAAAACTTGGCCTTGCTCTCTCCAACTTTCCTGTTCTGCTTTCCTCTATAGTGGCTTCATTCTCAGGTTGACACTCCCCTACTGATGACAACATGACCAAAACAATGTCCCAGAACCAAGTCTAACTGGCTTTGATTGGTCTGGATTGATCACATGTCAATCGTTAAACAAATCACTATGACCAGGGGAATGAAATGTTCTGATTGGCTATAACTGAATCACATATATCTCCCAAGGATATACTAATAATCCGGAGGGGTAATGGATACTGAATTTGCAAAAATAACAAATGCACACTACATAGCTACATGAAAATTTTTCTGTATTTTTGGCCTCTATATAACTTGGATATTATAAAAATCGGTCCATTCCACAGACATCTGTTGAATGATAACCATGTGCCAGACACAATATATTGGGGAGGCAAATAAGACATAGTCTCTTCCATAAAGGATTCTGGTCCCCTGTCATTAACCCACTATATGACCCTGAATGAGCTCCCTGACATCTCAGATTTTCCAACTCATCATCTGGAACAGGAAATGGTTGGAATGATTTCTAAGTTGTTTTCCAATTTGGTATTCAATTAATTCTATGACTTCCTTTCTGCAAACTGCTTTGAATATTTTTTTATAGAAGCTACCAATCACAACCAATTTGGTTCTATTTGCATGGCTTGTCACCCATCACAGAGAACAGGAGTGAAGTCAACTCAGAACCACTCTGCGACTGAATGACTGAACATAGGCATTCAGAGTTCACTGACTTTCACAGCCCAGACATCTTGTGGGGTGACCATGGTGGGGAAGCCCAGTAGAGAAAGAGGGGATCAGGCAGTAGGGGAGTGGGAAAGCCTACCATTGAGGAGGAAGCACTGGACCATAAACATTGCTTTTTCCAGCTCACAGCTTTAGCCAAGGAGAGCCACTTCCAAGCCACATCTATAAAGATGCTTGGCAAAAAGACTCATTGATACCCTTTGCAGATTGCAAGCTAAAATTAACAGTGGCTGTGAAGCTGATTCCTTCAGAGTGATTGCAGGTCCCTGGAGGTGCTGGCTTCTGCTGATTACTCATGATGCTGGCTTGCAAGGAAATTGTATCAGCTGCTTAAAATGTTTAGTGACCCTCAAAAGACAGAATATTATAGCTAAGCCCAAGTGAATATGTCTACTCTAACTATCCTTTACTCTTTCCCCAAAGTGATGAGCATAGTAACAGTCAAGGGGTAAGAGGCTGACAGCCCTCACATGAAAAGTTGTGCAGGTTAGGCACTGCACAACTTTAGGGGTGTCATGCATATTGCAGTCTGGGAGCCTAGGTGAGTGGTGACCCCCTAGAGTTATACAGTTCCCAACCTGTACAACCATAGATGGTAGTCCTTAATGCTGAGACCAAAACTAAGGTGAAAAGGCTGCCATGGCAGGAATCCAGAGACTTTCAATCAACCAACACATAACTATTTAGGATTATAGCTGAACTGTAGATGCCCTGCCTGTATCCCAGAAAGTGACCTATAGACATTGCTTGTACATTGTTAGGACTTCCTGTGTCTCTCTACCTGAGGATGTTTTCTGGCCATAGGTGGACTTCAGCTAGAAGTACTGTATTAGTCCATTTTGTGTTGCTTATAACTGGAACTGGGTAATTTATAAGAAAGCAAATTTTATTGCTTGCAGTTTCTGAGGCTGGGAAGTCCAAGGTTTATCTGGTGGTGGTGACAGTGACTCAGGGGTCTCACATTGCAAGATGGTGGAAGCAGAGAGAGGAGAGACAAAGAAAAACAGACTCTCCTCTTCTTTTAAAGCCCTCAGAAGCACGCCCCTGACCACCATTTTTAATCCATTCACTACTGCACGGACCTACAATCCAATCACCTCTTCAAGTCTCCACCTTTCAATTACCATAATAGGATTTCCCACCCTCTTAACAGTCACAGAGGCGGCTAAGTTTCTAATACATAAAACTTGAGGGACACAATTCAAGCTTCAGGGAGTTTCAGGGGGACATAATTTAATCCATTACAAGTACCCAGGAGTTAATGTTCCCAAGAGTGACACTCAACCAATTATGTAAAGGAATTGGTCAACAAATACACTCCCCACTGTGGGACAATTCTGAGTTGTTTTCTAGAGTCTCTTAGAGCTGTTCTGTCCTAAATGGTAGCCATTAGCCACATGGGCTATTGAGTACGTGAAACGCGGCTAGTCCAAGCTGACAAGTATAAAATAAAAGCACGCCAGATCTCGAAGACTTTGTATGGAAAAAAGAATGTAAAATGTCTCATTTATAATTTTCATATTGATTACACACTGAAGTGATATAACATTATGAATATATTGGGCTAAATTAAATATTAAGTAAATTTCATCTGTTTCTTTTACCTTTTTTTATTTATTTATTTTTTTCCTTTTTGTCTTTTTTCATGACCGGCAACGGATCGCAACCCTCAGTGTCACACCCATACCGGACCGGGACCGGCAACGGGATCGCACCTCGGTGTTACACCCGCAACTCGCTCAGCCAGTGAGCGGCGGGTCTGTATGTGGGATCTGAACCCTCAGCGGGAGCGCCGCCGCGCTCCCAAGCGGCGCACTGTAGCAGTGCGCCACCTGGCCAGCCCCTCTTTTACCTTTTTTAATGGGGCTACTAGAAAATTTAGAATTCCACATATGGCTTGAGTTATATTTCTACTGGAAAGAGCTGTTTTAGAAGCTCCCAGCAAGATTGTGCCCAGTTGCCCACAGCTGTGACTCACGGTCTCTCACATCCTTTTCTGTCCTCCTTCCTTTTCCTGTCTTACTTTCCTGCTCTCTCACTGAGTTAATAAGATCACCTCCCAAGTAAATTATTTGGATCCAAACCTTGTCTAAAGGCATGCTTTGGGGATAACCCAAACTAAGAAACAGACTTCTTCTATACAGAAAACCATGCTAATACCTACTTTTCCTTATATTCAATTTGCTTATGATCCAGCAGGGAGATAAAGACACCAACAGCAGAAAGGTTAAATACCAGATTTAAATAACAGAACAAGAGATGTGCATGATTACCTGCCAAGTGAGTAGTACAGAGAGTATGTGCTAAGAGCTTGAAGGAGAAATATTAATATGGAGTGGTGTAGTTGGGAATGGAGATTTTGGCTCAGCTCCATAAACTCTAACTGCTATTCAATTTGCTGCCAAAGAATGATTGGGAAAAGTGAGGCTTGAGCAAGGTCCTAGTCTCAAGGAATGACTTTGTTGCATGACATGAGCCATGTATTTGGTGGGGGCGGGGGGAGGTGGTGAACTTTGAATTGCATGTCTGTGTGTGTGTGTGTGTGTGTGTGTGTGTGTGTGTGTGTGTGTGTGTGTGTGTGTGTGTGTGTGTCTGGTCTTTGTAGACATTTGATTTTGAACTTCCACATTCAAGCAGGAGAGATTTCAGTTGGGCATAAGAAAGAATGTCATCAATGAGATGAAATGTGTTACAATTTGAACTGAATTCATGGAAAACCTTAACTCCCTGATTCTATGCATTTGAAAGAAACTTATCTTTAAATCCGAACAGGACACTTCAAATAAGAATAAATGAAAGAAAAGCTATTTTTAACATGCATATATGTCGGTATAGACTATGATGCTCATCTAAATGTTACTTCTATAATTCTTCAGTACAATTCTTCAGAGGTGGGGAGGACATTAGACCTGATATTCTTGTTTCATTCATTCCCCTTGCAAACAAAGCTGGCAGTGAGAAGTAGATGCAGCCTATTTCAGAGAACCCAAACAAAACACACTTTTCGGTCAGGGATCAAACTCTCTACCCCTTTCCAATGAGCACCATGCTTTTGATGATTGAGATGAACAACTATAAATATCACCAGAGAAGGGCAAGCATGCATTCTATGAGCACTACTGACCACTCACTATGTACCAGGTACTGTCAGTACAGCAGTGCAGAAAGCAAAGAGCAAATGCTTTGTAGCTTTCAGGAAGAAAAAAGGAAAGCCCTGCCACCATTCAGTCCTTGAAAATAGGCAGTAAACAAACAAAAAAGACATAAAGGTAATAATTAAAATGTGCTAAAGAATTGACAGACCTATTTTTTTCATTTTCTAGTCCCCTTTATAGGAATGACAACCATTCTTAAACTAAGAGTCCAGAGTTAGCTGGACTTAAAGAGTATAGCAAGTAAAGATTTCCCCTGCAAAAGGCCTAACTTACAGGGAAGAATTGGTTGCCGCCAAAGGTACCATTGGGCTTCTCAGTGAGCCCAGCTGGAATTTGCACATAACTCCTCCATAACCTTATAGAAGTAACATTTAGATGAGCATCATAGTCTATACTGACGTCTATGTACGTTAAAAATAGGTTTTCTTTCATTTATTCTTATTTAAAGTGTCCTGTTCTGATTTAAAGATGTTTCTTTCAAATACATAGAATCAGTGAGTTAAGGTTTTCCATCAATTCAGTTCAAATTGTAACATATTTTATCTCATTGATGACATCCTTTCTTATGCCCAGGTGAAATCTCTCCTGCTTGAATGTGGAAGTTCAAAATCAAATGTCTACAAAGACCAGAAGGTAAAATAAATAACTAAAATGGGACATTTTAAATAGCAACTAATGTAGATGCAGCATGGAGGATAGTCAAGAAGGAGACAGGTTAAGAGGAGAATGTGTGCCCTATCTACAGGCAGAAGCTTCTGCTTAGCCCTGGCTCATTGTGTCCAGGTAGGCAAACAAGCCCAGGCTTTCAAGTTTATCTGACTATTCAAGAGAAGCTCAAAATCTCTCCATTTAAAAATTTTTAAGTTCATCCAATTTCTTAAAATTCACTACGTAAGCCAAGAAAAGAAAAAAAGAAAAACAACTCTGGGTTGGAGCCTACCCACAGACTGCCACTTTGCAACTTTTGTTTAAGGCAAACCCTCTTGTTCAAGATCACATAAACTTAGAGAATAAGATGAAAAAACAGATATTCCCTTTCCTACTTCACAGATGGGGAAATTCAGGTATAAAACATCTAAGATTCCAAATTCATTGGGAGAACTGAGAATGCAACCCCAAATGTCTGTTACAAAGGACACTAAATGAAAAAAAAACAAATATTTAGACAATTGGAAATTTTGTGAGCACTTAGAAAAGGAATCCGTTACAGAAAAAATATAGCATGGATTGAGCATAGTACCTGGTATAGGATGGGTACTGTATAAATGCATATTGTAGAAACAGCTGCATAAATAGCTCAGCCACATGTCATGGTTTTTTATTGTAGCAGTGTGATATAAAGTATTTTGTATCACACCAACTTTGAACTATACCAACAAGTGTTTTCTAACTAAATGACATTCTCTCGTCCTAAGTTTCTTCATCTGCAAAACAGGAACAATATCTAACCTGACCATTTGTTAGGAGGATCTCAAATAATACACGATACCACACACATATATACACTTTCTATTTATATATATGTATGTATAGATACACACTGTATACTTACATATATACATTATATATACATACACACTATATATACACTTATATTTATATACATATGATGCCCATTACTATAATTGTTTGACAGATTACCAGAGGTAAGTCAGGAAAAGGTAGTAAAAACAGACAACAGATTTAAAGGAAAGGTCACACATTTTGAAATCCATCCAAATTGAGTTGGAATCTAGCTCTGCCACTTGCCAGCTTGGCTACCCTGAGTAAGTTACTTAAACTCTTTGTATAATAATACCTATCCCTTCATAGGACTGTTGCAAAAATTAAAATAATAATTGATTACTTACTTACCTTATACCAGGCATTATGCCAAGCAATTCAGTCACTTTTGTTCATTTAATTTATGTAGAGTGCTTAGCATTGCCTGGACTATAGTAAGTGCTCAATAAATAGTTGGGAGTGTTATTATTAACATATCTGATTGGCAACATGTCACTTAACATTGCCCAGGAGGGCCCTGTGAGTAAAATGGAGAAAAGTAGGCTGGATGAAAGTATAATTGAGTGGATTAGTGAAACAGTGAAATGTACATGAAGAAAATATTAGTTAATAGTTGAGAGCCAAAGGAGGCTTGAATGATAATTTAGAACCAGATCAGGAAACTTTTTTGTAAAGAGCCAAATAGTAAATATTTTTGGCTTTGTGGGCCAGATATTCTCTGCTGCAACTACTTAACTCTGCCCCACAGTGCGAAAGCAGCCATAGACAATGCATAAATTTATGGGCGCAGCTGTGTTCCAATAAAACTTCACTTATAAAAACAAATAAAATATAATAAATAAATAAATAAAACTTTCCTTATAAAAACAAGTGGCAGGCTGGATTTACTGACCCCTGGCTTAGAATAAAAAGATTGTGAATGCATAAATTTATGGGCGCAGCTGTGTTCCAATAAAACTTCACTTATAAAAACAAATAAAATATAATAAATAAATAAATAAAACTTTACTTATAAAAACAAGTGGCAGGCTGGATTTACTGACCCCTGGCTTAGAATAAAAAGATTGTGACATGCAATAGGATAAATGTAAATTGTGCTATTCAGTTCAAGAAACATCCTGCACAAACACTGAATCTCTTGGAATTTAAATTAAAACTCAGAACAACCATAAGATGTGGGATACTAAAAAAAAAAAAAAAAAAAAATTACTAAGGTTATTTTAGGCCACAAAAAACAAAATTGTAGCCTAGTATGTTTCCGGTAGGACTACACGTAGATCAGTTCTGGATAAAACAATGTGAACTGGAGCATGAATTAACTGAGGTGAGTGACAAAAGACCCAACTAGAAATGGCGTATATATTTCATCTGATGTGCTCCCCACTCCCCAGCTAATTGCTACTAGCTGCCAGGAATGCTGTGTGGAAAAGGACTCTGAGATCTCACATCTGAGCCTAGAGAGAATGAGGGTCATGATTAATTAGTAATGTCTGCCATGGATACAAGTGGGGAGAGGAGTGATGAGTGTGCTGCATAATTACTATCCCTAAAACCATATCACATGAAGAAGGGCAGGTAGTAAACAAATGCCATTTGTTACCCCAAATAAGTTGTATAGCTCAAAATATAATTATCTTCAAGCTGGCAAAATACTATTACACTTTCTAAATATTATCCTAATCTTACTAAAATGGACATGACATTCCAAAATAGTTTTCATCACAGTGGCAGAAGGGGGCTGGACTAGGTCACCTCTGAGTATTTCTCCAGCCCTGCATGAGACTCTGTGATTTTTCAGGATGCCTTATTGTACCATCACAGCTGTGTTTCAGGTGGCTTAGTCTTCCCAACAGCTTTGCTTTGAAGACATCATGAATATTTAAACATACTTTAGGCTAAACATTTTTCATGCTTCTCAATTCACCCACAGTCCAAAGGTGGGTTTTGTTTGGTAAAAGACTCATTTTTGAGATGTGTGCATTGCACATATATGCATATAAACCCACAGGCATTGTGTTATATACACACATTTGGACTTGCAAAGTGACTCACTCACATGGTTATTGACAAGAAGCCTCCATTACTAGCTGAATATTGACAGGAGACCTCATTTCCCTGCCACAAGGGCCTCCCATAGAGCTGCTTAACATGGTAGCTGGTGTCCTCTAAAGCAAGTGATCCAAAAGAAAGAGAGAATGACCAAGACAGAAGTTGCAGTGCCTTGTATACCACAAGCTCAGAAGTGGCACACTATTATTCCTGCGGTAGGCTATTACTGGTCACAAAGATCAACCCTGGTCCTATATGAAAGCAGATTGCAAAAGGATGTGACTACCAGGAGGTGAGGATTATTGAGGGCCATCTTGGAGGCTGGCTACCACATCCATGAAATACACACACACATACACACACACATCCCCCCCCTCCCCAGAATTTAAGGGTATAAGTTTCCAGAATTGAAAAATCCCCTAACTGCTTGGCATAATGGGCCCACTCCGAGGCCCACCATTATGAAGTTTTATTTATTTATTTTTTTTTTAGTGGGGTGGGTAGTGTAGAGACAAGAATGGAAATATAGCTGGAACCAGGCCGTGGAGCCAGGAAGGATTTTATTCTTTTGGAAGTGATGTCCTTTGACCATTTTTATTTNAAAAAAAAAAAAAAAAAATTACTAAGGTTATTTTAGGCCACAAAAAACAAAATTGTAGCCTAGTATGTTTCCGGTAGGACTACACGTAGATCAGTTCTGGATAAAACAATGTGAACTGGAGCATGAATTAACTGAGGTGAGTGACAAAAGACCCAACTAGAAATGGCGTATATATTTCATCTGATGTGCTCCCCACTCCCCAGCTAATTGCTACTAGCTGCCAGGAATGCTGTGTGGAAAAGGACTCTGAGATCTCACATCTGAGCCTAGAGAGAATGAGGGTCATGATTAATTAGTAATGTCTGCCATGGATACAAGTGGGGAGAGGAGTGATGAGTGTGCTGCATAATTACTATCCCTAAAACCATATCACATGAAGAAGGGCAGGTAGTAAACAAATGCCATTTGTTACCCCAAATAAGTTGTATAGCTCAAAATATAATTATCTTCAAGCTGGCAAAACACTATTACACTTTCTAAATATTATCCTAATCTTACTAAAATGGACATGACATTCCAAAATAGTTTTCATCACAGTGGCAGAAGGGGGCTGGACTAGGTCACCTCTGAGTATTTCTCCAGCCCTGCATGAGACTCTGTGATTTTTCAGGATGCCTTATTGTACCATCACAGCTGTGTTTCAGGTGGCTTAGTCTTCCCAACAGCTTTGCTTTGAAGACATCATGAATATTTAAACATACTTTAGGCTAAACATTTTTCATGCTTCTCAATTCACCCACAGTCCAAAGGTGGGTTTTGTTTGGTAAAAGACTCATTTTTGAGATGTGTGCATTGCACATATATGCATATAAACCCACAGGCATTGTGTTATATACACACATTTGGACTTTCAAGGTGCGTGTATGTAAATTCCTTCTCTTAAATCTTGACACTCAGCTCTGAAGTCAAAGTCTGCAGTTAAGGCCATTGACATGACTTCAGGCACAAATCAGCAGCTTTGCAATAAGTAAGAATGTACTGATTATTTGGAAATGACCAACTAATGTTCCCACTGCAGTTATTCATAGACTACAACCTCAGGACCACAGTGACTGCAAGATAGCCAATGTCCCCTCATTGCCTTAATGAGCAAGGGGCTGACTGATGGGTCACAGAAGATCCCAGAGAGAGGTGGGGGCAAGCAAGGCATTAAGGGTTTGAGGTAAAGAGTGTTGGTTAAATATACATATCTTTTTCTCTTTTCTATGAAATCCCACTAAAACAAATGTAAAGGGTTTTTTGTTGTTGTTTGTTTATTAAGGATTAAACCCACCAGAATGGAGAAAACTAGAAAGTAAAAAAACAAATCGTAGAAGCTGAAAATAAATTTTAAAAAATGCAACTGGATCTTAAGCGGACAGTGGAGAAAGCTGAGAATCATAGATTAGCAGCACAAGGTACTTCTAGAAATGGAGGTGAAGGCAGGAGGCTGGTTGAAATTCAGTTTTAAAGAAGCTGTCAGGTCCCTTCCTCCATACTTTATGTAGCAAGACTGCCCAGATCCTAACCTGGCAAAAGACTGGAGTTTTCTTCTCTAGAGACAAAATAAAGAGTATCTGAGATGGGGGGCAGGGTGGGAGGGGCGTTGGAGAGTGATTGGTCGGCTGAGGGNGATATTAGCCATCCTAACTAGGGTGAGATGGTATCTCAGTATGGTTTTGATTTGCATTTCCCAATCATTATGAAATTTTAAAACATTGAGAACCCTACCAGCTTCCAGAGATGTTAAAAAGTCAGATCCAAGAATCAATACTCAGAATGGCTTCAGACTTCTCAAGGGCTACGTTGGAAGTTAGAAAGCAATAAACAATGCCTTCAAAATCTCAAAGGAAAATAATTTCCACGCCAAAATTAAACCCACTAGAATAGAGAGCATCAGAAAGGGAACAACCAAATTTAAGAAGCTGGAAAATAGATTAAACACACACACACATGCACACACACACAAATCTTAAGACAGTCAATGATGAAAGCCAAGAATAATGAATTAGCAGCACAAGGCTCCTCTAGAACTGAAGGTGAAGGAAGGAGGGGCTGTTTGAAACATAGTTTAAGTGCTAAGCACTCTGTGGACCTTTTCAGTTCTGGAAATGTATGGGCCTTCATTCTGGGAATACAAAAATGTAGTAAAACCAGCCAAACTATCAATGACACAGGAGAACAGAATGAAAGTCTTTTCAGTCATGCTTGGGAAGACACTGGAAGATGTGCTTTACCAAAAAAGGGGAGAGTTAAGTAGAGAAACAGTAAGATAGACAAAGAAATGGAAGACCCAAAACCAAAGTAGGGTTAAGAGGAATTCCAGCACAGTAGTGAAGGGAGACCACAGAATGACAGTTGTGTGCCAGGCCAGGGGAGTAACCAGTGCAGAGCAGAGCAGATTGGAGTCCCCAGGGAGGAGGCTTTTACAGGGTGACAAAATTGGTAAAATACCTGTGTGTCAGAATGTCCTAGGGGGAATTTATACCCTTGGTGAAGGGCTTGAGGTCGAATTAGTAATAAGTACATAGAAAACAAAGGAAATAATGAAAAGAAAAAAAAAAGACAATTATTAACTCCTGGGGGGTGGGAAGCTGCAATCACAGTTTACAACATGGTTCAGCTGCAACTAGCATTTACATAGTCATAATAACATAAACACTGAATATTGACCTAATCAAAATTATAAAATGACTACATTGGGAGAGTGGGCGATACCTCCCATAGTGGGAATTTAACAGATAATTGCCTAGAACGGAAATATCTAGCTTTAATAAGTAGACTATTTAGAGATAGACTTTAAATACCAAAATAATAAGCTAAAGGAGGTAAAATGATCTCTGGGAGGAGGAAATGAAGCGGATAGCAGGGGACTACATATTTGGTGGCCAAGGTTGTAGAACCTTTTGACCTTCTAGACTGCACATGTATTACTTTGATTTTAGAAAGAGATTAATACACTGCACTGAGAGGTGATGATGCAGTAGCCAACCATTCATTCAGCAAGCATTTAATAGGCACCCACCTACAGAATATATGCCCTGGGATTTGAAGGGGAAAAAAAAAAACCTAGTCCCTGTCCTACCTGGCTCACACTCCAGTGGGCTTCTCCACACATCTGGGGTGTGGATGGGGATAGCAATTCACACTGTTCTATAGCGAAAAGGTTAATAAGGTGAAGAACAGATGCTTAGATATCTGCTTGTCTTGAATATGTCAAGGTTGGTGATTAGTGGCTTCTGCTGGTTTCCCTGGGTGGGGTGCCCTTGGAAAGTTGCTAGGGCTTAGCCTCAAGGCATGATGGGACCTGAGCAGGTGGGGAAAGAGTTGGGGTAGAAAATTCTTGTGATTATCAATGGCCACCCAAGTGTGGGCAGTCAGCAGTGTGGGTTGCATTTTCTAAAGCACTTGAGTGTTGTAAGACTTGTTTCAAACATGATCATCACTGTGCTGCTTTGCTAACATGAACTCATTTAACCCTCATAATAAACCTCTCAGGTAGCTACTATTATTATTCCCACTTTCTAGATGATAAAACTGGAGCCCAGCTAGGTTTTGTGATTTGCCTAAGGTCACACATCCCGTAAGCAGCAGAGCTGAAATTGAACTCAACTCTCAAGCCCTTGCCTTTGAGTCTCAAGACTGGAATTTTTCCATTTCTCCATTTCAATTGTTTGCTTGAGAGTTGCAAGATCTGAGTTCTAGCACCTGCTTTCCCTTAACCAGCTTTGAAATCTTAGGCAACTTCCTTCCCTTCTCTGTGTCTGTTTCCAGATGTGAAAAATGAGGGCTGGCTCAGATGATCACTTAGGGTCCTTTATGCTTTGGCTCCTTTATGCTTTGGCATTCTATCTTAAGATGGGGGAAGCCAATGGGAAAAGGCAATGTATGAATGTGTTATAGAGGTGAACACTCTTCCCTCCTCCAAGCCTCAATTTCTCCATCTGTAAAATGGGAATCATTAAGTCACACATTACTTGGCAGTTGAATGTATTTATTTAAGATGGGGGAAGCCAATGGGAAAAGGCAATGTATGAATGTGTTATAGAGGTGAACACTCTTCCCTCCTCCAAGCCTCAGTTTCTCCATCTGTAAAATGGGAATCATTAAGTCACACATTACTTGGCAGTTGAATGTATTTAATAAGATAATGTAAGAAAAATACTTAGCACACACCCAGGCACATAGTAAGTGCTCAGTAAATGTGAGCCCTTATTCAATCCTATTATTGATATTCCTATCACTTACAGAGCTCCACCATGCTTGGATTCCTGTAAGCTTCCATTTCCAGTAAGGTCAAAGCACTATGTTTGAGAGAAGAGGAGTGATCAAAGTAGAAGAAAAGGAGTCAAACAAAATTACTGTCTAACAGGAATGTGTGCTGTTGTCCTTTATTGGTTTTACATACGAGTTAGTTTACGAATACTTTCAGAAGCATGTAAGTGTGAAATTGGAAAGCGTCACTGCAGCACGGCCAGGAGCCACCACACTGGCAATATAAAAGGGGAGGAGGACAGAGCAGGGTGGGCTGGGGAAAGGGAGAAGAAAAAAGAGAGGCAGGAAGGAAAAGGAAAGTGAGTCCTAAGTGTGGAAGGACAAAAAGATACTGGCTGGGGAGCAAATTGATTTTAAAGTTCGAGGCTTATTCATCCGTATGTATTTGTTGAACACACACTCTTAACTTTTTAAACATGCCCCACACTTGCCCACCTCTGTCCCTTTGCTCAAGCCATTTCCTCTGTATGGAATTCCCATTCCTGGCCGCGGACACTGTTAAGGCTTCCCTAGCTTTCTCTGAATCCCCCAAAAGAGCCTAGAACACTACCTCTAATGCAATAGAATTCAATAAACATTACCTGAACTGAATGCAATGACTAACACATTCCTCAAACTCATGATTATTTACTATTTCAAGTAGAAGAAAAAACATCCTAAACAATTGGCTGCAATTGACCAAAAATGATCATGGCAAAGTTCCCTGTCCTGTCTGGGATGAGAGTGGAGTTCTGCAGGACCCCATTCTGTAGTGAGAACTCTTTGCTTCAATAGTAATGAAAATAAGAACAACAAGAAACAACAAATATGCGTTGACTACTTATGATGTCCCAAACACTACTTCTAAGTGCTTTACCCATAATAAATCATTTAATCCTCAAATCAACTCTGTGGAAAAGGGGCAATTCTCCCCATTTTACAGAGGAGGAAACTGAGTGGGGTGACCAACTGTCCCGGTTTGCCTGGGTCTCAGGCGGCTCCTGGGGGTCCCGAGGCTTCAGTGCTAAAGCTGGAAAGTCCTGAGCACAATGGGATGAGTGTACCCTAACACCGAGACACACTGAGATTAAGTAGCTGCCCCAAGGATAATGAGGGGCCGGCCCAGGATTACAACCTTGGGACCTCCAACACCTCCACTGTCAGCACAGACAGAGGCAAAGATGAGCCGAGGCAACGAATTATCCAGGTCACAGAGTGGGCTGTCCACTACACTTTCCAGCACAGAGCCTGGAGCAAGCGGGTCCTCAAATAACTGTCCCAACTGTGTTCTAGCTGTAGAATTGCCTATAACTAGCCATATGACCTAGGGCAAGTCATCTAACATCTCTGGGTCTCAGTTATTTTCCTCTTCAAATGAAGGGGTCAGAGTGAATCAAGAATAGTAAATGAATGGGCTTCCTTGCCCATGCAGACAAACTAATTGATTAGGCCACTCTTTCCTGCTATACCAGAACTTGGGCCTTAGGACCCTTCTCCCCTCACATTGGGCAGTCACAATCCACTTGTAGATGATGCCCAGCATGATATCTAAAGCCAGAAGCTTTACCTTCATAGTCTGTTAGTGCTAAGCTTCCTGAAACTGTTCTGGTCTCTTAGGATTTGGCACTCAGACTAACATCCAAAGACAGGATGTAGACAAATGGTACCCAACAAAAACTGCAACAGTAAAGACAGTCTCCAGAGACTGGGCAGTCACTGTGTCCAACCCTGTGCTATCTATACCTCACAGTACAGCATGGTGAATGACAGCAGGGATTCCAGAGAGATGGCGTGGGCTCAGAATCCTGGCTTGCCATTTTCTAGCTGTGTGATGTTGGGCAAGTTACTAAACCTCTGTTTCTCGATTTCCTGAACTACAAAATGAGAATTATAATAGTATCTACCTCGTAGGGTTGTTATGAAGATACAATGAGTTAATATGTGTAACTTATAGCACATAGTGCTATATGTGTTAACATTATTAGAATCCTCAAAAACATCTCTGAGGTAGATATTATTTAGGGTTGTTATGAAGATACAATGAGTTAATATGTGTAACTTATAGCACATAGTAAGTGCTATATGTGTTAACATTATTAGAATCCTCAAAAACATCTCTGAGGTAGATATTATTTAACAGATGAGGTTCAGAGAATTAAGTTGTCCAAGGTCACACCAAGCTAGTTATGCGGCAAAGCCAGATTCAGATCCTGACTCGAAAGTCTTTGCTCTAAGCCACAATGCCACACTGCATCTCAGTAAACACTTGAATATTTATTAAAATAGATGATGAGGGCTGGCCGGTTATCTCAGTTGGTTAGAGCACAGTGTTATAAAACCAAGGTCAAGAGCTCTGATTCCCTTATGGCCAGCTGCCAAAAAAAAAAAAAAAAAGATGGTGAAATAAAGGCAATTCTTGATTATCTGCAGAGGCTTGCTAACAGGGGGCAGCTGTCCTCCACCTTCAGTACCTACTGTTTCCTACTGCTTTCCTAGCTGGCTCTGGAAAACCACCTACTTTAACTCCTTGCCCATCCACATTAGCATACGGAGAAGTGATACCAACAGACTTGAGCATCAGCCTACAGAAAAACAGAACACACTGCCGAGTCTCCAACTTCTGAGAGATGGGGGAGAGAATCTTTAAGATTCTGGTTACTGGTCTTCCCATATCTGTAAAGTGAATGTTATTTTATAGATCTGTATCTCTCAGGTAATGGAGCAAACACAGATTCAATGGGTAAAGGGATCAAGTAAGCATCTAGGTACCTATGCCGTATCTTATCTACCTCTCTTCCCTAAGGATCCTCCTAAACATATATCTTGTCTTAACAATCAGTCATTTCCAAAAAAAAAAAAATCTATTCTGGCAAACACCAAAGTTCCTAAAAACTAATTAATGTACTCCTCACCATGACACTATGTACAAAGAGAGTGAAATGGTGCCTGTTTCTAGTTCCTTTCATCTAGCACCTTCCTTTTAAAAGCAGGAAAGTTGCTTAACCTTACCAAGGATGGGGCTTAAAGTGTGTCTAACAATAGTGAAAGATACCAGAAATTGGTTTTATTCCTGTCTCTACCCAAAGACTTCAAACCCTGGATTTGGTTGTTAAGCAGTTCACTGATTGGAACTGAGCAGTTTGAAGCAAGTGACGTGGAACTGGTGTATTGTTCCATTACTGTGCATCCACAGGACATGACACAAAAAGGTCCAGCTTTCCATCTACAATTTTAGACACCAGTTCTATGGCTCCTACCCTTCCTCCTTACACCATAGATAAGGCAGGGAGGAAAAAAGTGATCTGGAAAAACACGGGTGCATGTTTTCCTCCAAAGGCCTTCATGCTGCTTATTGATAAAGTAGGTCCCATCAAGACTGATAGCTGTTGGGGCCAGCCCGGTGGCGCACTGGATAGTGCGCC
>NW_007728248.1:277500-281705 GCF_000696425.1 Galeopterus variegatus | reverse complement strand
GGGGGCAACACTGAGGGTTGCGATCTGTTGCCGGACACGGAAAAAGACAAAAGACAAAAAAAAAAAAGACTGATAGCTGTTTACATTCTAAATGGTTCCTTCCTTTTTAGAATGGTTATACTCATGCGTTATCAACGGAAAGCAACATCCTGGCTGATAATCATGACTCTCTCAGCTATAATGCCAAGGGAGAAATCCAGAGTTATCTAGCAGGTATAAGGGTCCTAGCAAATAACAGTATTTTTACCTCTAGCATTTGTTCTGTGAGTACGTGTATATGACGTGAAAGATTAAAAAACAAACGAACAAACAAAAACCTCCCAGAGAAGTGCTGAAGAAAAGGAAAGGACCGCAAACTGTAGTGATTAATAAACCTGTCTTGGAATCCAAAAGATCCAGCCTCTGCCACTTACCGTGTGACCTTAGAGAACTTACAGAACCACCTATAACTAAAGGAGTCTGTTTCCTTCTTATGAAAACTGGGGATACCAACAGTCTATTCCTAGAGGTATTCTGAGGCCTAAATGAGATAACACATGAAGGGCACAGCAACTAGAAGCAGAGCTATTGTTAACCATCATTTTACACTAACATTACGTGCCAACTAACATTTACAGATTATTTACTATGTGCTACGTTCGATGCTGATCCCTGGGTTTCATAGAAGAATTAAGTCAGGCTTGATTAATAAACCAGCCTTAAATTCCGGAGTATTAATATTCTTTTATAGATTATGAAAATTAAATGAGAAAATGTCTCCCATGGTTTAGTATAGTGCCTGGCATATACAAGGTATTCAAGAAAAGGTAAATTCTATTAATATCAAGGGCAAGCCCCACTTGCCTTAGTAACAAACAGGAGGGTGAGAGGCTTGACCTGAATGTTTTCCCCCTCCCCATTTAGTCACATCCGCCAGCTTTTACATCCCTGGTCAATCCCTAGCCTTTAACAGGTTCCTCACTCTTCTAGAACATATATAAAGTGCCCATACCAGCAGTTTAAGAGCTCGAAGGTTAAGGTAATTAAAAGAGAAAACTAGTCAGGAGGGTAAGTAACTGGAAGGAAGCGTAAGGGACTTGTGAGTCTTGGTAACGTTTTTTCTTGATCTGAATGCTAATTACATAGATGAGTTCACTTTGAGAAATTTCAACAACTTCTACAATTTGTAGAAAAAAAGATACAATTTGTAGAAAAAGATTTTTGCACTTTTCTGTATGAATGTTATGTTACAATAAAATATTTAAAAAATAAGAACTACCCCTCCCCATTATCTAAAGCATAAAGCAGTCCTTCCCAATGGTTGTGCCACAATTAGTAACAGACATGCCAAGCTGGTCACCTGTGGCAGCAAGCAGCTTTGTGGGCTGATCCACAAATAGGGAGAAATACAAATACTATCATTTTTTGGTTAAGAGTTGGTAGGCACTGCTCTCGAGTACAAAAAAAATATCATCCTCAGTCATGAGTTTACTTCCAGGTTTTTCCACCTAAGATCAATTTTAGATTCTTTTATCATTACCAAGGAGAGAGTGCACTATATTTAAGGGTCAACACCCCTTGACTGCACTTTACAAAACTGAGTGATGCCTTTCTGACATCATTCTATACCTTGTTCTTCACTAAGCAAATGTCTATTATATCCCTTCTCTCCAACTTCCTTTCCCAATAATCGATGAACTGAAAACCTAAAATTTTAATCACTATCAAGTCAACAGATACAAGACAGGCTACGTGCTGGTTTTCTCTTTGAAAGTTTATTGGTATTAAAAAAAAAACTATATTTTTTACATTTTACATTCAACTCTCAGGACATTTAAAGGTACCAGTTAATGATGTTGTATATAAAAAGCCCACCAACTGCTTGAAATGGCTGCAAATTTATCATGTTCAGGTATTAAAATGGTTTGAACTCTTTGAAAAAATTGGTATAACATCAAGTAACGAGATTTCAAATTCCCAGATAAGAAACAAAATTTTCAAACCAGAAGGAAATTATTCAGTAAAAATTCAAGGCTAAAAGGAAATGTTAAAAAAAAAAAAACTAAACTAAAAATATTGTNAATTCCCAGATAAGAAACAAAATTTTCAAACCAGAAGGAAATTATTCAGTAAAAATTCAAGGTTAAAAGGAAATGTTAAAAAAAAACTAAACTAAAAATATTGTAAAAAATAGGATCCACCCCCAGCCCCCAGCCAAAGGTTAGGTTAGAAAAATGCAATCAACACTGCCCCATCCCACATATTTCTCTTAGAAAAGCCACCCAATCCTGAACACAGGGTCTCAATACACAAATTCATGTAGCTTGATTTGCAGATCGGCCTCAGGGATCTTACACTGGCCCCAGTTAGAAGTTTAAAAAGAAAAATTAAGTTAGGTAGTTAGAGATCTGTAAATACCAGTATCCAAATGAATGAAAATATCCTGGCTTTGGTATGGCTACAGAAATCTATCTGGAAATTGTTCAAGAGGACACTAACTCGGAAAAGAAGGGGGGGGGTCACTCAGATACCCTCAAGCAGAGGTAAAATAAATACTGGGACACATCCATAGCAAACACTATATATAAATACTTGAGGCAGACACCTCTAACAAAACACAAGTACAAGTTCTTGATCAGAGCTCTCTTGACCAACCTTTTTCAAAGTATCACTTGCAGGAAATAGTTTGAATTTAAGAATTCACCTGATGCCCTGGGGTCTACTGAGAGACAAAGACCTTTTGGAATAAGAATGGCCACCTAGGCTAAAAGCCAGCCTCCTCTTATTTCGGGAATCTCAAAGTCTGTTTTCCCCTCTTAGTTAAGCTTCTGACCACCACAGAAGTGCCTCCATCTACTAACAAAAGGGCTTCTTCTTCCCCTGGTCACCAAGGCCTGTCAGAATAGCTCAACTCTTGATTTTTCACCTCTGGGGTGACTGAATAAAAAATTAAACCATCTGAGATTAGGAATAGAGTTTACTATGCTGTGTCTCGAGTCTACTTCACATGTGCCCGCATTTTCACTAGGTCATAATTAGGGGTGGTGAGGACACTGAGGAGGAGAAGGCAGCGGAGGGAGTGGGGGTGTTGAGATCATATCTAAGCACAGCCTCAAACACCCTCAAAAGTTATAGGAGAGAGAAGGCAAAAGTGCCAATACCCTGGTGTTCAAATAGTTACTTCACAAAAGCACAAAGGTGCCATCAGAAAAGGCAAGAAAAAAAGGCAACGTGTTGCTGCTTCAATGCACCACCCCCAGTGGTTATCAGTATGATCCTTTCTAATAAAAACAAACTTTGGTATACTGTTTAGAAGGACAAAAAAGATAATTAAAAAAACAAAAACAAAAAACCTTCAATGACAAAACATTAAATATATACCTAAATAAGTTTCCATCACAGGGCACTAGATGATAACCAAGGGCTACCTGACATGCGATGTTATACACACCACAGTGACAATTCAAGCAAGAGCCACCAAGAACAAAGAAAAGGTGAAGCCTCTGTTTACCGTGGACTTGGTTCATTATAGTAAACATCATAACAATGGGGTGTTAGAGGGCAGAGAAGAAACACAGAGCGCCCAGGCAACTTTTGATAAATAGCATCACTTATCCTGTTTTCTCCAACACCAGAAGAAAAAAAAATGAGAAAAAATGAATTATAAATTAAAATAAAATATATCTGTACAAGTGTCTACTCTGAGTCAGTAAGGTTTGGTCTCTATAGAAGGCAGAATTTAGGAGGAGGTGATTTACTTGTCGTCACAGCCAACTTGCTTTGGGGAAGGTACATCAAGAGACAACATGAAGAGAATCACTTGAGACCAAGGGAATTCCTTAGAAGATTTTCTAGGATGTGAAGGTCTACTGATTGCCCATAGAAATGCTAACAGTTGCTCTACCCCCAAATTCTTTAAACATCTCAACATGGCAACTAGAGTATAGTAAACCCCATCACCCAATGAATCATCTCTCCAATCACGGGAATGAGGGCAAGGAGCATTGCGTGTAGGCAAGGCGGTTTCATCAGGACTCATCAGGAAGAGTGTGGGTTTAGTGGTAGCAACAGCAGAGCTTTCTTTGTCTTCAACCTGGGCCAGATCTCCTGGGAGGCTGTGAGTGCCCAGGGCCTGACGCCAAGGTTCTAATAGGTTTGGAATGGCCCATGTGCAATGATGGCAAGAGCAACAAGAGTGAAATGTGATTTATGTGTGAGAGTCTACA
>NW_007728248.1:275854-276599 GCF_000696425.1 Galeopterus variegatus | reverse complement strand
ACAGATCACTTATTACTGCACAATCAAACTCACTCCCCACCTACAAGAGATTACCCAGACAAATCAGGCTGCAGCATGTACCACTTCTATCTACTTAAGAACAGGGGAGAGAAAGGAATTATAAACAAAAACTTCTGAAATGACCACTTCTTGTTCCAGCTTGAGCTAGACAAATGTGTTTGAATAAATGACCTGCATTAACTAACATTTAAATATGGCAACTTTAGCACATTAAGAATATGAAAAGTCCACCCCTCTCCACAAACCCATTTACTTCAGTGCAGTTTCCCAGGCAAATTTTTCTGTCATTCAGCCAGTGGAATGGATGGCATGTGCCAGATGTTACACAAGACATTTATTTCTTCAAGAAAGCTGAAAGCCAAGAGAATTAATCTCCTTCTGCCAGGACCTCTGTCCCAAGCTTCTGGGGAAACAGTGAATTGGGCTTGACAAGTAAAGTGGCTACATGATCCACTAAAATCAGATTCAAAACATGAAAATGCACTGCAGAGTTATATTCCTTCCTGTTCTTCTTCATGGTAGAAAGACCTAACCATAAATAAAAAGAGCTGTACCTTCAAACTTAAAGGAGGTTTAAAAAAAGACCAAGTATAACGAAAAAATAAAGAAATAAAAGGAAAGTAAATCAAACCCCCAACTGTACTGAAAGTAAAAAAGTCCCACGGTGACTGACGTCTGGAAGAGGTCAAGGCAGGAAAGAGTGACACAAGGATGGAAGTGGCCA
>NW_007728248.1:273304-274813 GCF_000696425.1 Galeopterus variegatus | reverse complement strand
GGTGACTGACGTCTGGAAGAGGTCAAGGCAGGAAAGAGTGACACAAGGATGGAAGTGGCCAGCCACAGAAGTGCCTTGCAGAATCCACAACACTGTTGTCCATTTCCAAGGCCAAGCAGCTATTCCCAGTAAGTTAAAAATTTTCTATTAAGAAGAAAATGAAACAAGACAAAAATAAAAACCACTCCAGAAAAAGGATCAAGGGAAGAACACTGCAGAAAGTCAAGCCGCTGACCGCCGGCGGATCACAAAGAGCCCACGCTGAAGCTGGCCCAAGTAGATCCTCATTTTAGTGCTGTCACTTGTCTTCCGAACCCAGATCTGCAAGGAAGAGAGAGAACAAGATGAGAGAGACTGAGAAATACTGAAGAAAAAATCTTCCGAAGCATTAAAATACTTTCATGAGTTAGATGTGGGCAGAAAACTGGCGACCTCTTTCTCAAATGAACCGTTTCAACTTGTGAAGGCTTCACAAGCACCTCACTGTCCTTGGGCCAACCTAAAGGCACACCTTGGTATAAGAAACAGGTATCAACCTTGAACTTATTTCTCCCAGCCATTTCTCTCTCAGATCTTTGATTAAGAAAATGGAAAGCACAACAATCTTGGGTTTCATTTCTGCCTTGATCTTAAGGACTCCTTTTGATTTGGTTTGATTACAATGTTATCAACACTTAAGAGAGATATATTTATAAACATAAACTTCCAATTGAATTTGAAAGTATTTTTCTTGCCCCAAGGGACTTCCATATTATACAGCCTTTCAATACTCTGGTTTCCTGGTAATGAAGGCTAATGGTTGTTACAGAAAAGGAAGGAAAAAAAATACCAACAATAAAAAAGATACCCATGAGTGAGGTAAGGCCCAATTAGGATCCTGAGAAGGTTGAATAGCTTAAGACAGCCCTTCCCCACTCCTCACCACATCCCTCTTCCACAGACGGTATCAGATTTCTGGCATTTTATAGGGCAGATGCATTCTTCTGCAGAACTGAGAATGAACTCTTGCAGCAGGGGGACTGCCAGAGCTGACAAGTTCACTCAATAATTGGCATCCTAGCAGCCAGGATAGGAAGGAGAGCTGCCACCTCAGTCGCCTGACACACCTGGGCAAGGGTTACTGTGCTCTTACTGTGTGCCAAACAATGAATGTGCTGATCAAGCTGAGCTTTTCCATCCTATAAAGTAAGGACTATCCTCGGCCCCATTTTATAAAGAGGAAACCAAAGCTCAGCAAGGCTGAGTTACTTGTCCTGATGCGAATTCTGGCACCTGACATTAAAGCCCCTTGCTCTTCTCTACTAATCCAGTCCCTGACTCTTCTTACCCATCTCTCTGTAACATATAATTAAGTGAAGCCAAAAGCACAACTTTTTTGAAAGGTCTGCATCTCACCCATATATACAAGTTTACAGCTCTATCTCCTCCTTCTCCAACTCAGTTTTCACATTTTAAAAAAGCTTATTCTCAGTTTCATCTCAATTTCTTTAATGTGATTATTGAGCAACA
>NW_007728248.1:271628-272604 GCF_000696425.1 Galeopterus variegatus | reverse complement strand
AGAACCATTTTAAGCTAAAACTGTTGCCAAGGAGGGCCGAACTGGGGAGTCACCCTCACACTCGGACTTACCCACCAAATCTGCCCATAGTCGAGTTATGCTAAGGCCAAGTAGCGCTAGTATCATTCAGGATTTAATCTGAAAAAATGAGCTGGAAAACTTCCAAGAACTGAGAACTGTTTCCCCATTACCAGAGTTGCAAGCCTCCAATACACCCAGGCTTCTCCCTTCCAGGACACATGTCTTGGTGTCACCATTTCCTTGTCAGACCTCACTCACACTCTATTGTTTCAAAAAGTGACAATATTCAACAAAGAAAGAAAGAAAAAATCTAACTTGCATTTCTGTTTTTCTGAAAAACCTGAGGTGTCACAGAGAATACACTGATTCTGAAATTAGGATGAGGTGCTAGGAGGCCACGTGTGCTTTGTGGAGCAACCCCCACAGTCAGGTGTAAATGCTCCATCATGAAATTGCAACACCTCTTGGCTGAGGAACAGTAGAGGTCTATTAGATCCCCTGTTCTGGTTTTGACTTGGCTTGAGGTGACATACAGATCCTGAGCCCAAAGAAGAATGACATTTATCTATTTGGAAGGCTCTCACTAACTTCTAAGTAAACAATCATTTTGCAAACTAGTCACATTTCAGGACATTTCCAATTCGGGAAGCTGGGAGAATAGAAGAGGCTTAAGTCATTTCATAATCCAGTTTCGTTTGATTTACTGTGCACTGGCACGAATAAGTTACAGAGGGTAGACATATAAAAATCAATTTCTTTGAAGACATTTGTGGACTGATAAAAGATCAAGCCAATCCAACTATTAAAGTTTTAAACTTTTTTTTTTAAACGACTAACAATATAAGTTACACATTGCTGACACCCTCCTAATGAAGGGCCAGGTGAAGAACTCACAGGGCAGTCACATCCTCCTTAGGTGTAACCCTCTGAGTTGACTTTAAAAGCAGATCCCATC
>NW_007728248.1:270239-271536 GCF_000696425.1 Galeopterus variegatus | reverse complement strand
AGGGCAGTCACATCCTCCTTAGGTGTAACCCTCTGAGTTGACTTTAAAAGCAGATCCCATCTTTCACAACTTTCTCAAGGAGACCACTACCCAAGGGCAAGAGCCTCACAGTTCATTTTCCAGAAGCACAACCAGACATACCAGATCAGAAAGACAACAGGCAAAGGGTAGTGTGTGTGTCAGATCAAGCCTGTGCTCATTTATCGAGTGCTTACTGGGTGCATGACCCTGAGCCAGGTGCTTCATTAAATCCTCACAGCAAGAAACAAATCTAATAGTACATGTGAAAGTTCTAGAAAAATAACAAAACAAAGATAGAATATGCACCATAAGCAGGCTCTATTCTCAGTAGATGGTTACCTTAAAAAGAAGCAGGATTTGACTGTACAGACATCACACAAACTTGTCTTTTGTTCTTTCCTGTAGTCTATTTCTGTGGCTCCCAAATCAATTATTACAGAGGGAATTTACAAATACCACAAGGAATACACAAATTTAAATATACTGCTAGGCTAGCAAATGTTAAGAGATTTTCAAGGGTGATTTTGACTATGTGCAATTTCTGCCTGAAAATGCTGACTTTAGAATCTAACCCACATGAAAGACATGACTCCAGTGTACTTTCTTGGTGGCACTTTCATTTCAGGTTTGTCATATTTTCAACACTTCACAGAGCACATTTTGCTTTCCTAAGCATGAGCAAGTACAGTCCCTACCTCATTGGCTCCAACAGAGCTGATCACACAGCTTAGCTTCTGGTTATCCTTTGACTCCAAATAGATGGCTTGGCTCTTGTGGTACCTGCCAAAAACAAGGCACAAATTTTAAAAAAGGGAGGGAGGGAAGGAGGAAGTAAAAAACAAACCAACAAAAACAAAACACAACCACAACAAAAAATATATAATTAAAGGAGTGTAATAATTTATATTTGAGGAAGAGACTAGATTTCAGAAGGTTTAATTTAAAGGCTCCCATCCTTGGATTAAGTTAGATGACCTCCTAATCTTCTTCTGAATCTAAAACTTATATGTCTTTGGTCCCTCTGCAGAGGGGAAAAGGGGAGCTGAGGAAAGAGTTGGAAAAATATATATTTCACTATATTTGGACTCTATGACCCAGTTCAAAAAGCAAATTAAAAATTTTAAGTAAAACCTCTGTCCTCACTTTTTGGCCCCAACCCAAAACGTTGAAGGTTGGGTCGACAAAATAAAAAGTTAGACTTGGGGGCCGAGCCCATGGCACACTTGGGAGAGTGCAGCGCTGGGAGTGCAGCAGCGCTCCCGCCACAGGTTCGGAT
>NW_007728248.1:267847-269139 GCF_000696425.1 Galeopterus variegatus | reverse complement strand
TGAAATCAGTCATCAACATGAAAGAAGGCTGCCCTTACTTTAGTTACTCATTCAAAATACTCATTAAGCACTTACTGTGTACCACTGACTATGCTGGAAGTTGGAGAAAAACAGCAAACAAGGCCACAAGGTCCCTGCCATCATAGAGCTACACATACAATGGGGATGAAGAACATTACATAATCACACCTGGCAAGTGCTAATTAGGCAAACTTCTAAGTGTCATGATGTACACCAAAGGGAATTTAATTTGACCTGAACAGTCAGGGAAAGCTGCTTTAAATATAGGTAGGCAAGACAGATGCTCCCCTTTCAGCCCCTGCATCTACTAGCTTGGCCTACAGTGTAGGGCCACTTCTAACTTCTAGAAGTTCAGGAATAAAGCCCAGTATGAAAGTGAGGACACCAGGGCCAAAGCTCAGATGGGACAACAACAGGTGCCATAGGATGAAGGAGCAGCTGCTGGATTATAAGAGCTGAAAACATCAGCTGAGCTGCTAGCAGCCCTGGTCTGGGTCAGCCTCAGCTCAGTTAAGAATATAACTTTTGGTTCATTATGGCTGCACAGATCTGGTTAAACAGCACCACCAATTTATGTAAATTCCACCAAAACACATCTCCCAGCAAAGCACTGCAACTTCTTCTTATTTCTTGGGGGAAGAAGGCAGATTTAGTTCCACTGGTATAATGAAATAACCTCCTGCCAAGATATCACAGTAAAGGATGTACTTCACTCCCACTAAGAGCTTTTTCCAATCTAGACTCTAAGCACTCTCTAACCTGCTATTTAGGAGCTGAAAACTCAGGTTTCCAAGTCAATTTACTTCCCAAAAACCCTGTTAAAAGAAATCAAATCATAAATGCATTTAGAACAGCAAGATTGGTTTACACCCGTTTTAAAGTTGCTTTGGGCCATATATTAGTCAGTTAACTGGGTTGGGGACCTTCATTATGCTAAACATGTAATATCACAATGCATGAGGAAAGGCTGAATTGGTTCACAGCAACACTCTAACACTGACCTTGCTTTCTCTCCTACATCTAAGTCAACTATCCTACATAAACAGTAATGTCTTGAGTAATGGTTAGAATAAAAATACAGAAGGAGAATAACATTCGCAGTTATTCTATGGGGCTTGTGAGTTATTAAAGAGATAAAAACACAAAACAAAACGTAACTCGTCTCAAGTCATTCTGATACTACTTTCTAAACATTTTAATAAAGAAAGGTCATGGGTGTGATATAGAAGTATATTACTAGTGTGGAAACATGTTCAAAACACTGCTAAGTG
>NW_007728248.1:244349-266540 GCF_000696425.1 Galeopterus variegatus | reverse complement strand
GGAAAAAATTCAAAATATATTTAAGACATAAAAAATGTTAAAAAGCAACATCATATATAATTAGTAAAAATGTACATTTTTTTGGCCAATTAACCCGTTTTACCAGCTGCAATTCAGCTGCTGAAAAAAACCCACTTTAAACAGCCTCAGAGAATAAGCCCCAAATTGACTTTATTACGTTATTACTAATGAAAATTCTGACCTGAGAATCCCTACGATTAAGTTCTTAAAGCTTGGTGCAACTACTATTAAACCCAATGAACTAGAATTACCACTACTATTTTGGAAGAAAGCAATTTTTTTAGAAGGTGGGCCCAAAAGTGGGACAGGAGAGAGGAGAATTAATTTTGTATCCTACTGGGAATCCTGATGATAATGCTTCATTTCCAATTCTAGTTGTAAATATTCATTGTTTTGAGTTAACAGTCTTTTGTGTCAACTCAAGATTGGAGGGTTAAATCCACTTAAGCAAGTGGGTGACTTCATTTCTGATTCACATTAGCAGCCCCAAAGGAAAAGCAGTCAGCCAGTACCATCAGTTAGTTAGTTATTTTAAAATATCAGCTACTTCCACAGTATTTTCTGAGAGGGATCATTAGTCCAAATCAAAATATGAAGCAAACCTACAGCGTGATATAAAATGGCTTAAAAGCAGTATAAGACCAAGGCAGAAGGAAGACGCTTAACTTTCAAAATGAAATGTAGCTTGGTAAATGTTCACGCCAAGTTGGGAAGCCTGAATCACATTCATTTTGCTGAAGCCATTTAAAACTCAATGAAACATATTTTGCCAAAAATACTGTTACACCAAAATATTCCACACCATTGGAAAGAACATAAAGCGATTCAGTTGACCTCTAAGCCACAGGCCATGTCTGCTGAAGAAGAAAAACGAAGCCTCCAAACTGACAGGGATACAAAAGCCAAACATCAACAGCCTGCTGAGAAGTGAGAGCACTGGCCAGGACTCCCAGGAACACCTTGCAGTTAGCATCAGGGAAGGCAGGGACTGACCGTTCAAGGACTCACTATAAACTCTGATTGCCAAGGCCAAAGAAGAAAAACATAAAGAATACAGAAGCAACTTCAAATTCGCTGAAAAAGTAAAATGCTTCCAGAGACATTATTTTTAAAATTTCTGCTGGTAATGTGAGAAAGATGGTGAAATTTCTTCAAAATGCTTAGGAGTTTTAACACATCAAAACTGACCACTCTGTTTACATTATGAAACACCAGTCACTGTGGATCCTTTCTTTAAAAAAACAACAATTTTATTTTACTGCATTTTTTTCTCTCAAGATATCTCATAAATTCTAAAGATTAAGCCTTAAGAAGAAGATCCAAAGCAACACAATTACAAAATGAACATCATTTGAAATATCACATGGCTTTAAAACTCATAGATCCATAAAAAATGTTAGTGATAAATCTCATCATTTTCAAAGATGGTTCTGATGTGTGGGCCTGATCTTTAAAGGTTATTTGGTTTTCATTATTAGACACATTTTTCATCTTATTTTGCCCCTCAGTGTGTTGAGTTGTTAGGGCCTGCCACCTAGTGGTGATATGTTCTCATAACCAATAAGATGCAATAGGAACTGACATTTTTGAAGAATGCCAAACAGCAGCCAAATCAGAGGAACAGAAGTCACTAAGATCAGGCTTACAAATAAAGCAAGCCTCCATCATCTACTAAGTAATTAACTCACTGTAACTTAACAGGTAAAAATGATTTATTTCAGGCATGACTAGATCGCTAAGCAGTTTTCACAAATACAATTCTATTTAACCAACTAACACAATGCTAAGCTTCTTTCTTCAAGAAAGCTCAGAAATTCAAAGAAACCATCACCCTAATCTTGGAACTTTTGGCTATATAAAATAAAGATATTGAAACTCACAGGGTCATTATGTAGCCATTGTAAATGATAACTACAGAGAACACAAAGTAACCCAGAAACACATTCCCAATATAACCAAGTGAAAAGGCAGAATGTAACCATGTTTCCACTAAAACTGAGTAAGAATATGCCTGCACAGACAAAGAATAGAAATATATCAGAATTAAAAGAACTGTGAAAGATGGCAGGATCCAGGGTGATTTAATACCTAGCAGAATACCTAAAACAGAGCAGACAACAAATGTTTGCTGAATGAATAAATGAGTGAGCTTTTAAGGTTCTTTCATATTATTTTGCTATTTCCTTTCCAATGAAAAATGCTAGCAGTCTGAAGGTTTCGAAGTCTTCAATCTAAACTAGTAATGTTTTAGGGCTGGCCCGTGGCTCACTCGGGAGAGTACAGTGCTGATAACACCAAGGCCACAAGTTCGGATCCCTATATAGGGATGGCCGGTTCGCTCACTGGCTGAGCGTGGTGCTGACAACACCAAGCCAAGGGTTGAGATCCCCTTACTGGTCATCTTTTAAAAAAAAAAAAAAGAAAAGAAAAAGAAATAAAGAAATAAAATAAAATAAAATAAATAAACTAGTAATGTTTTAGGATACAATTCCCCCAAGTAAGTTTCCCAGAACACTTTTGCAGCAGGGTGATGCACGAGAAAAGGGTATCTTGTGAAATAAAAAACACCTAACAATATCTTAGAAATTCACTGGGCACATTAGCATATCACAGGACCCAAAGAGTCCTACACCAAGAAGAAACCCATTTATCTTAATTAACATATTCATCCCCAAACTGATTTGACCACAAAAATCCTTTTATCTGCAGAATACCTACTAACTTTAGCACATAGGGGCATAGTTAAGAGGAGGCAGAGGGGACACGTACCCTGGCTCCAGTCCACTGGGGCACCACCAAAGATAACAGCCTGCAAATTCTAGAAGGTGACAGCAGCATGGAGAGGGAAAGGGGGCCACCACCAGCAGAACACATTTTGGGAAATGCTGCTCTCAGAGATCTAACAGAAGTATTGATCAAATGACTGCTGATGTATTTTTAAATGGATTCCAGGGCCGGCCCGTGGCTCACTCGGGAGAGTGTGGTGCTGATAACACCAAGGCCCCGGGTTCGGATCCCATATAGGGATGGCCGGTTTGCTCACTGGCTGAGTGTGGTGCTGACAACACCAAGTCAAGGGTTAAGATCCCCTTACCGGTCATCTTTTAAAAAAAATAAAAATAAAAATAAATAAATAAATAAATGGATTCCACTTTTAGTACCATGTTAAGTTAAAGCAGAAGCCATGCTCTGAAATAACGATAGATAGCCCCAGCCCTCTTTCTAAACAGTTCTTTTGGGACTCATATGAAGAGTCTGTATTTTCCCATAACATACCATCTTTTATCATAGTACAGTTTGCCATCTTCTATCCGTGCTTCAAATCTCTGGGATGGAGACTCTGCAGGTGTGGCAGGCAAGTGTTCAGGAGAGGATGGGGATGCTAGAAGAGCCAAGATATTTAAATGACTAAGCATGTAACAAATATGTGAGTCCACCAGTCAACATGCATTAATTGAAACACTAACAGAATGTGGTCATAATCATGATCATCAAGTCCTTACAGTGTTAACGAATGGGGAGTCAACAAAGCTTTTATATATTACATCTAATTTGATCCTCAAAGCAACCCTGTGAGGTAGCACAGATTAACCTCACCAAACAGAAGAGAAACCTGAGGCTCAGGAACTGTCACAGTCAAATGTGCAAATGCATAAGGTCACTTAGAGCGGGGCTAAAACCTGGTGACCACCAGAAGTTCAAAAGGGCAAGTATTATGAAAATCTCTTTAAAAAAGAAATAATTTCTAGAACTATGGTGGGTTCAAATGATCTAAATTCACACAGTTACTCACATAACCCCCTCCCCATCATGCCTCAGAAGTTCAGGACATCTCTGTGGACCACAGGGGCCCTCAGGAATATATTATCCAGAGAAAGAAGAATCTTGTTTTTCTTCCACAAGACTCAAGGGAGTAGAGGGATGTGTGAGTAATCACAGTGCTTAAAACAAATAAAGACATTACCAATTCAGAATTCTAATTTGCAACCTAGCACGGACATTCAACTGCTATTCTAGAAGGAACCACCATAAACACTGAGCTGGCCACTTCTATAAACAGGGGCTGGGAGCAGCCTACAAGTGCCTTAGGAGAGCCAGGCCATGAGAAAAAAAAACACTGGAACAGTAATGCCTAGGACTTAACTCCAGAAAAACCCCCTGGTTTCATTTTCAAAAATAGATGTGTACTAAAATCTTATGTCTGATGCCTACACAGAAGGAAACCTCTACCAGCCAATCAACTGTCTCTTTCACAATAAATGCTAAGAAAAAGACAAAAATAATGGAGCAGGCAAAAAAAAAAAAATCAGAGAAAGGGCGCACTTAAGGTCCCCTTCAGTTTTCATGATGACTACTCTTAGGCAAACAACGAACATTTTATTTTTGAAAAGTGCAACAATTCCTTGACAAGTATTTGCATGCTTTTCCAACAGCATAATAAAAAGATTGCACAAATGCCAATAACATCATGTACTTACCTGGTCTCTTGGGTGACTTAAGCTGTAGGAAGAACAACAAAAAAGCTTAGAGAAAATCATTCTCTTAGGCAAACAACAAACATTTTATTTTTGAAAAGTGCAACAATTCCTTGACAAGTATTTGCATGCTTTTCCAACAGCATAATAAAAAGATTGCACAAATGCCAATAACATCATGTACTTACCTGGTCTCTTGGGTGACTTAAGCTGTAGGAAGAACAACAAAAAAGCTTAGAGAAAATCATTTCAGATGCAACTTAAGGTGTCAAAGATATCATAATGATTTAACAAGTAACGTGAACAAAGTGAAGCAGAAAACTCATGTCAAATCTGAGCTTTCAAATAAATCAAAAAAATCAAACTGTACCTTATTTAACGTTCTCAGATCCTCCATGATCTGTTCATCTGTTAACAAATAGTTTAGCTGGGGTGTTGAAAGTTAAAGGAATGTGTCTGAAAAGAATGGTTTCCAAGCAAACAGAAATCAACAAAATGGTACCAGTATTTCAGAATTTACAAACTGTGACTACATTAAATGATGTTTTTACAATAACAGTCTACTTCTTTGGAAATTTATAATTCTCCTGCCAAATGTTGTGGTGCCCAGGCATATAAAAGATTTCACATCCCCCACCTTACAAACTGCTATGAGAAGGTGGAACGAGATTCATTAGGTATCTACAATAGTGAGAGCACAAAAAAAATAAAATATCATCCTGAATTTATTAAGTGCTTTTGTTCCAAAGATCTGAAGACTTCCACACAAATTAAGGTAAGGTTAATCGTCCCCAGACACTTAAATCCTTAGTTGTGAAGGTGAAGGGACCTGAAGTTCTGCCCTTTCCTGGTGGCAGACAAACGACTGAAGCATTCTGGGCAAATAGCTATTTATTATCTCCTCAAGAGGGACTGAAACAATACTTCTTTATGTGTCCTGTTCCTGTTACCACTTTTATGATTAAAGGGCTTCTTTATGTCTGACCAAATCTAAATTTGCTTTAATTTAAGAACAGTTTGCAATCCACTATTTCAGGGGTAAAGATAACTGAAGTACATAAAGGCAGATATTATTGTCCTCATTATACTGGCATAAAAATTAAGGCACATCAAGTTTTCAGTTGCCCCTAAATCTTGGACTGTTAAAAGGAGGTTGAACTTGCAACACAAAGTACTTTTCCAAGTAGCTACTTTAAAAATATCTCCTACTAAAAGCAGTAAATAATTGAGGACTCCAACAATAAAATGGCAAATCCCTATCCCATGGATAAATATTTTACATATGCTTTCCAATCAAAATTACTATTTTCTGTAGGACAATGGCCATGTATGAGCATACTTCAAAAAGTTCATGGAAAGATTAGTATTGTCTTTCAATTCTATTTTTTCACAAACTTTTTGAAGCATCCTCATATATTCTATCAAATGATTCAATAGTCTTAAGAAAAAAAAGTGATTAAAGCTTGATGCAAGTGGATATCAGGAGCAGGTTTCCTCCTCTTGTCTGGGATGGGGACAGGATCATTTGGTCGCCTTCGCAACTTTCTGGTCATGATGGGTTTCACTTCCATAGAATCTGTGGCAAGAATGGAATGGGTAACGTCCAACTTCCACTTAAAGCCAGTTAGAATTTCTACAATGTGAGAATATCTGTCCCAGGCCACCCAATCAGAACTCTTTTATTGGGGATGTTTGGTCAACACATGGTCCAGGCCAGATGCTGTTTTAGACTTTAGAAAGGGTCTGTGCTCATAAGGTTCAGAACTGCTAATCTAGGTGCGCCCCCTCTCAGAGATGTAGCCCTACAGTCTAACATTATAGCCACTGTAGGTATCTCTCCAGCACCCTCAGGAACTAGAGGATATTCCTCCCTCTCACAAAATTAAGAAGCCACCAAGTTGCAGGTTCTTGGGATTGGGAGGAGCCTTAAGGTCATCTCAGTTGACTAATTTCTGCTGTTCCCAAAGAGGGTGGTGAACTGAAGCCCACTGGCATAAAAGGCTCTTTTAGAGGCCATTGGCCTCCTTGCAACATTTTTATATTGTCTTCATTTACAAGCTTATTTACAAACTCAGATACTTTCTTCTTTTATCACCTTTTGTAGCTACTTGACTATCAAGAATGAGCTAAGGAAGGCTCACAACAAAAGCCTCTTTTCATTCTTTCTGACTTCTCCCTGCATTCCACGCCTGACTCCCCATGCCTTAAAATCTCTCCTCCCCCAGCCACAGCCGCACAAATCTCTGCTGACTTGTCTCCCTGGGGTCCTTTTATGCTGGCCTGCTCCCTAAATCCTGGTGATCTCTGGGGTCCAGTCAGTCCTCAGCCTGTGTCCCAGCGAATCTCTAATTCCAGCTCCACCCACCCCTCAGAAAAGCAATCTATAGCCGATCCCACAAATCCCTAAATCCTGGTGATCTCTGGGGTCCAGTCAGTCCTCAGCCTGTGTCCCAGTGAATCTCTAATTCCAGCTCCACCCACCCCTCAGAAAAGCAATCTATAGCCGATCCCACAAATTCCAAGCTCCAAACAAATTCGTTTCTTCTCCTTGTTTCCCCTCCCAAGGCTGCCTCTTCCCCCGCGTCTCAGGGGCATCAAATCTATCCATCCTATGCAAGAACAAAATCTGCCCACTGTGATTCATCTTCCTTCACCCAGGCATCAAATTCACCAGATAACGTCAGTCATGCCTCAACTCCACGCCCTTATCTTTTCACATACCTACCTCCACAACCTTCAGTGGTCTCACCCATATCCAGTCTGCCCTGCCCTTCCTCAATGTGATCTTCCTAAGACACAAATCAGATCACTTTGCATAATACTCTTACCAAATATTTCAGTGGCCCATTCTCTACAGGATAAAGGCCAAGCCCCATTTCCCGTCTTTCTCACCTCTTCTTCATTCACACTTAGCATACGTGCAAGCTTTTAGCCATGCTGTTATCCAAAGGCACTATTTATGCCTTCAAGCTTTTGTGTGCCTAGCCTCCTCTTCATAACATCCTTTGAGAAACAGTTCAATACTCCCCATTCTGTGACAGTTTCCACAGGCAGAGACTCATTCCATCTTCCAAGTAAGCAGAGCATTTCTACAAACCTCTACTGCACCAAGTGCCACACTTTATGAGACAATACCTCCATTAGATATTTGAATTCCACCACAGCATGGAATCTGTCCTCACTCCAGCACCTAACAATAGTTCTGGCACACAGTAGGGGCTTCAAAAAGAGTTCTGCAGAACAAGTAAATGAGCCTAATCCTGAGAGAAAGTTAATCCGTGCTTATGCACACTGTCAGCAGAGCCTGCAGCACAATGTAACGGAAGTCTACTACAGCAATGTGCAAGATCTTTTAGTATATAGTAAATGTGCTATACAAAATCGTGCTTATGCACACTGTCAGCAGAGCCTGCAGCACAATGTAATGGAAGTCTACTACAGCAATGTGCAAGATCTTTTAGTATATAGTAAATGTGCTATACAAAATCAAAAGACGTTTCTGCATGCTGCTCTTAAGAGAAATGGGTAAAATTGATTTTTTTTTCATATGAATGGAATGGAGGTAAAATAAAAAACAGATCTAATGAATATTTGTAAAAGTGTACTTGGAAGTGGGGTAGAAGGAAGAGAACACATACTTACACACCCCTGGGAAAAGGGGGGAAGCCTTCTCCCTACAGGAAATCTCTTACCCTGTGCTAAGGTGCTACCTTTCTCCAGTTACTTATTGGCCGGTGGCACAGCACCACAGTTAAGAGCGGGTGTCACACAAACACAGGTCTGTATCCCTGCAGCAGCTGCGCAACCTAAGGCAGGCTACATAAATACTCTAAGTCTCAAGTTTCCTCTTCTAGAGAATGGTAATATCAATGACACCTCCACCCCACAGGGTGTTATGAGAGTTACATGAGATGATACACGTGAAGCCCTTAAGCACAGTGCCTGGCATAACGAGAGTTCAATCAACACTGGTTTTTATTACCATAATTTCAGGCAGGAAAAAACTATAAAAAGATCTTTTTAAAAAGTAAAGGCACAAACAGATGAATAGCAGTTACATACTCAAAAGCAGCTGATGTCAACTGTGAGGCTTGGCAATATTCAGACCTAATTTGGAAAATAAAGTGTGAAGGGAGTTTACCCAATCCAAGAGAGCACCAGAGGAAAAGTACGTAACCTGTGAACATTATGGAATGCTCTGTCCACCAAAGAGAATGGCTGAGTGAGCCCTGCTCTGCAGGCTGCCAAGACTGGAGAGTGGAGAGGGTGGGCCGGGGTGGGGTGAGGGGGGCAGATATGATGGAAGTAAGCCAAGTAAGGATGTTGCTGAGAGGACCTGGAAATAACCAAGTCTAATCATGGCCACTAAACTCAAAAAATCATAACTGCATCACTTGCAAATCAGAAAATATAATTTAATTCTTATGAATTGGTGAAAATTGATCCATTTTATTAGCCTGGTCACAGCAATAATCTGATTAACTTTATCCAAAAGACTACTTCTGTGAAAAAAAAAGGTGCTCTGGAGAAGCCCCTCAAATTAATCAGTATGTCTCCACCACATCTGGGAGAGAGGAAACAGCAGGAGCAGTCTGGCCAGTGGCCCACATGGAGGATGTGATTTGAGGGGGAGATCAAAATATAAGTATCACAGCCCCATATGACACAGTAAGATTATCCACTTAAGTTGTCTTATTCTGATCCCAGGTTTGCCTAGCTGTCTTCTAAGGTAGATTTTTCATAGAGGGATGGGATAGCCTGACCACCTGGATCTGGAAGTTCTGTTTTTCACTGTAAGCCATAGGCTGGCATTGAGTTTACATCAGCCTCCTGTGAGTCTGGCCACTGAGAGTCCCAAGGAGTTCAATCTGGCAAAAATCAAACTTTTAGATCTAAAGCCTTGGAGTATGACAACCCTAGAGAAGATACCTGAACAGGCAGTCAGTCAGTCTTCCTCTCAGACATCATGCATCAACCACATGATACCTCTAACTAGCTTAAATTAGAAGGCCTCTCTAATCCAGAGGACTCTTCATAGGTTTGCTTCAGGGTTGATACCATTTGTAGAATCTCACTGACCATCAAACAATTCAACCAGACTTGGTAGAGTACATGTAACATGCAGACTAGGTATACAACTCCTCTCCAAACCACCTCATATACATGACCTTTAGTAGTGTAAACCCTATCGCTCTGCTCACCAGGAAACCTGATAGATATACGCACGCCCCAGGTAGCACTGGGTCTCCCATCTTAAGAAACAGAAGCATCTAAGAAATCGGAGTGCAGGCTGGATCAGAGCTAGGTAGACTCATATTATAGCACAGTCTCTATGGAGAGATATTCCTGATAAAATTAATTACCTGCAATTAATGTGCAATTACCACTTTACGAGCTGGTCTTTTATTCTGCCCTACCCTAGGCCTACTCAATCAACTTTCAACAGCTCACCTGCGTAAAGTGTACAACTTCAGTAAAATCTTCATTTTAACATACTTTAACCATTAAAGCAAGTACATATTTGTTCAACTGTTAAAAAAAATTAGTTGTAGTGATTCAAAGGAGCATCCTTAAGTAACATAAGTGAAAGAATTTAAAGCCTCTGTAGAGTAAACACCACAGAAGGTGCAATTATCTTCAAACCAGGGGCAGTGCAACACAGGGCTAGAATGGAGGCCCACGGCAAACCCCAGCATACTCACACCCTCTCTCCAGGGGGCTGGCAGGTTCATCAATGTCACAAATCAATGCAGCAGTGGTGACCACAAATGGGTGCCTTGTTGGGGTTGGAGGGGGATAAGAATCAAGGTCAGGTCTTTGGAAACCAAATCAGGGTAGAAATGAAAGGACCAATCTCCATTAGGCCAAAGTTTCCCATAATGAAGGCATGACATTTAAAGAGTGAACCAATCGAACCCTGCTCTCTGCATCCTCAAACACATTAACAGGTCTAGATTGCACAATGTTGGCAGCAGGAAAGAAATCTTGAGGACAAACCCACTTCACCCAAAATCCAGGTCACATCCTCCATTCTCCCTCCCCAGATATTTGTGTGGGAACTCTTCTCCTTGTCTTGACTTCCAAAGTTCCAAAGACACACTGGCATCTGTTACATAGTGTGTGAAACTTACTGCTTCAACAGCAGTACAACCACATATACCTTCAGGTTTCAGAATCAGTAAAACAAGCATGTCAAATCTTTACCTTCATTTAGGAGCCCTCTATCTCAATACTGCCTTACACTGGAGAAGACACGAAGGCTGTGTCAGTTTAACTATCAGAACATAAGCTGCTTGAGGACATAGACCTTACCCATTAGGCTAATTATGTGAATCACTTAATTCCACATGTATCGATGGTATTTATAGAGAGTTAGAATAATGTGGTGGTTAGGAGAACATGCTTAGTGTCAGACAAATTCTGGCTTAACCACTATCCATCATCTCACTGGGGACTTTGAGAAAGTGGCTCTATTGCTGAGTCTCCTTCGCCATCTGTAAAATCAGGATAATGACACCCAAGTCAAAGGGAGCTACAAGAACTAAATGAGGTTACATCTTCCCAATCCCCAGGTGTTTACTCTGCCACTTTCTGAAGCATCTCATAGGCCTCATCTCATCTTCACACCCACCCCTCCATAGCAGGTTCTCTCATTTCCTTCCCAAATGAGAAAACCCTACCTCAGAACAAAGTTCATCACAGAGCCAGGAATTACCCCAGGTCTGTGAGTCTGAAGGGTTGGCAATAACATTTTTATATAATGCCTGGCTCAAGAAAGTATTTAGGAAACAGACTTCTATTTTGCCATTATAATGATTCATGGTGCCAACTATGAATCCAGTATCTTCTAAAGGAAACTCCCAGGCTTTACTGAGCTCATGAGTAGCTTCCATGGGGGCCTGAGTGTTGGAAGATGCCCCTGGTGAGCAAGAACTTAACAAAAGAAAATGAAGTGGCAGTTAGTGGGCTGTTGGAAGAAAGGAGAAAAGAAGGATACTCTAAAGGCAAGAAGAAAAACAAATCGAAAATGACAAAGCTCCCCACATTTTAAAACTCTGATTATTTGGTTTATAGTCTTGGCCTCAATTTCAGAGAGAATTCACACTCAGGTAATTCTACCTATAATCTCACTACTCAAAGGGTGGTCCCACCAGCATTATCAGCAGCATCAGCAGCACCTGGGAGGTGGTTAGAAATGCAGAACCTTGGGCCGGCCCGTGGCTCACTTGGGAGAGTGTGGTGCTGACAACACCAAGTCAAGGGTTAAGATCCCCTTACCAGTCATCTTTAAAAAAAAAAAAAGAAAGAAAGAAATGCAAGACCTCGGCCTCCACCCCAGCCCCCCTGAAACAGAATCTGCATTTTATCAAGACCCCAGGTGACATATATACACACTGAAGCTGTAGAAGCACTGACCTATACTTCATCCTAGTTTGTTTACCTACGGTATACCTTTCCACCTGCACACCCAGTTTCCACAAGCAGGTTGGGTGTGCTAACCCTGCTAATTCCCATGGAGATTTTGTAAATGCTTGAAGTCACATTTGGATACAGCAGGTCACCAGATACACCTATTCCCAACAGGTTATTTGGACTAAGTGTCTCATTAGCCTTTTATGCTACTTTGCTTTGGAAGAGATCTTCATGTTAAACTACAAAAGGAGATTTTAAAAAATATCTTTTCTGGGCAGAGCTGGGCAACATTGATATCAGGCATCAATCCACTAAGATGAAATAAGTCATTCAATTAGAGGAATGAAATCAGGCCTTTAATCCAACACCATAGCAGCACCATCTGTGGAAATGCTAATTATCCTTCTAGCTCCAGCGCCTTTTCTTCCAACACTCTATCATTACCTTGGCAGTGCCTTCCATACCAAGGGTACCAAATGGCTCGAGGAAGGACATCAGTACCTTTAATGCCCGTGGCTAGCTTTAAACTCTCCTGCAATCTATTTTATTGCATTACAAATGATTTCCCTGCATTTATTTGTCTTTTCTACCCTGGCAAGCTCAGCCTCAAGTCACTGAGGATGCCTCCTGTCCCAGTTAAGTTTATGGCTGTAAAACTGCCTGACCAAACAAAGTCTACCACTTGTCAATAACTAGGATGCCAAATCACAGGTAAGGTGATGATACCCTCCCCCTGCAGATGGAAAGGGAGCAGCTATAAACTTACAATGTTTCCCATTAGCCTAATGAAGACTCCCAAACATCTGGTGGCTCTAGCAGAGAGCGATGAGGCATCAATGCCAGTCACAGCCACCATCAAAGAAAATGGTGTGCAGGTCAGAAGGCAGGCAGGCAGACTGGTACCAGACAAGGTATTACAGTGCCATCAGTCTAATTACAAAGGCATTTCAACAAGAAAAAGATGGTGCTGTCTGAAGCTGCTATTTCAGCATTCAATTCTCACAAAAAAAAGTTTCTGAGCCACTTTCAGAGGTCTTCAAAGAACCCACTCCATTTGCCAAGTCCTTAATGAGGAAGCTATCAGAGGAAAGATTTTTCAAGAGTCAGATTCCCGCAAAACCACATTCTCTTCAGCGTATCACGGGGATTAGAAGAAGGAATCTGTGTCAACAGGCGGGCCAAGCTGGATCACAGAACAGAAATACACAGGGGAGAACACAGATCTTAACTAGTTACTTTTAGTTTCAAAGTCAGCCGCAAGGATCCATAAAAACAACGCATTTCCTATGGAACTCTGCTAAAAATCAGACATGCCAAAGCCCCAGTACCTTCTGAACATGATTATAAGAGTTAAATTCGGGGGTGTACAGAAGGGTATACCACCTACATATCTACATGACAAACTCACCACTGACTTGTCTTGCAGTATTTTCCAAGTTTCAAAATACCTAGTTCAAGCCAGTTCCCTGGTTTCTTCCTAGGATTCATCAGTCTACATTTGGCAACAGAAGAGTCAGCCCATATGGCTTCTCCCTTAAACTTGCCTACAACCTGCTGGGTTCCCATACGTGGATTAGTAAATACTAGAAGGCTAAGGAGGGATTAGTTCTGTCTTTTTTTTTTTTTTTTCGTGTCCGGCAACAGATCACAACCCTCAGTGTCGCGCCCGTACCGGACCGGGACCGGCAACGGGATCGCAACCCTTCGGAGTTGGGCCCCCACCTCGCTCAGCCAGTGAGCGGGAACCGGTCTGTATGTGGGATCCGAACCCTCGGCGGGAGTGCCACCGCGCTCCCAAGCGGCGCACTGTAGCAGTGCGCCACCGGGCCGGCCCAAGGAGGGATTAGTTCTGAGCCTCATATAACTTTACTACCTTAACAGGAAAACAGTTCAGTTTAGCTATCCTGTTGGAATCATACCAGCTTTTTCTGAAATGTTTACAGTAACGCCTGGTGGAAGAGATCCAATAGCACAGATGATATAACCAAAAGCTTTTGTTCTTATTATCTATGTCAAAGCAAGACAATACCTTTTCTGTAATTAAGGCAGACCAAAAAAAACAAAGCAGAGGGATTCCGATCACCACAGATGAACTTGGTAAGTAATTCAGGAACATAATAAGACACAAATGGCAGCTGACCTAGGAATTAGGTAAAGCATAAGCCAGAGCTTGCAATTACTATTAAAGGTCTACCACTTATTGAACACCTGTTATTATAGGACACTGTACTAGGCACTCATATTTCTAACCACAATCCTGCGAGACAGGGTACAATCAGCCCCATTTTATAGAGGGGGAAATAGAGAAGTTAAGCAGCTTGACTAAAGTCACATAGCCAATACAAGGTGAAGCCAGAACTCTCATCTCTGATGTCGAAACCTACTCTCCTTCACCTTGCTCTGCACTTAAGAAGTCAGGCAGAAGGAGTAACTGGAACAGCCCTTCAGGGCCCCCCGGAGCCCACCCCATGGGGCTTTCATACCTCCAGTCAGTTCCATTGTTAACTTTTCATTTTCAATCATTTTCTTCTTTTCTTCCAGCTCAGCAATCAGGTTCTCTTTCAGCTCAACCTTCTTGTCTTCAAATTCTTTCACTGCTGCCTTCTTTTCTTTAATGTAATTTCTTTCTACTTGTTCAGTCTAAGCAAAAGAGAAACACGGGCTAGGGGTACCTGGCCTTGGCAGCCAGGGCTCCAACTTGAAGTAGGGCTCTGCCCTCAACAGCAAAGAATATACCTTTACTAAAAACATGAGAAATATAGTCTCACTTGCACATGCAGTAACAAAGCATCTAGGAGCAAGTTTTCCAATGAATTAATGCACTAAAAAAATAAATATGTATATATTGAACCACATGACTTTTGCTTGTTTTTGCTACTCAGGTATCACCTCTCTTCAACATCTTATATTTAACAGCTTCTATGTTAAAACAGAACATACATTTCTCAAAGATAATAAATAATCCCTTTTAAGGATACAATTTGAAAGATTACAGATGAAACATCTACATTCAAAATTAATTACAAGATATTGAGGACAGATGGCACAAGTTGCTATTATTTTTGATACTTACGGTAAGAAAAAAGAGCAATACATGATTTATTAGGTGCCTGAACCCTGGCATACTGAAATATTAAAACTGTCCTAAAATAAAAATTGCATAAATGCTCACTTTTAAAATTAAGTGTCGGGAGTGGGGGGTTTATGGAGGGCTGCAGGTGTGGATTGTGTGACCTTTCAGGCTGTGAGTGACTATGTGCATTGAACTGATTTCGTTAAAAAAAAAACAGGTTCCAGTAGTGTGGCTCTGATAAACCATGATCTTTTCAAAAAGCACCCACCACACACATGCTAGCCACCCCATGAGCAGTACAACATGAAAGATTCAGGCCCTCATCTCTGTACTGTATCACTGAGCCTGACAAAGAACAGGCACTCAGGTGTCCATGGAAGGAAAGGAAAAATTAAAAATCTATCATTCCTACTGGCCCGGAGAGTTTCAGCTGTAAAACAAAACCACTGAGCCAATTCATAGATTGGGCTACTTCAAGGACCAATATCAAATTATTAGGTCATCATAATTCAGAAATACTTTCAAACGGCTTTAATGTAAAATAAAAGTTAACAAGAAAGCAGGGAGGGGTAAGTATTCTTTAATCCCCTGTGATAAGCAGAGGCTGCTCAAACAACAAAAAAATAGAATGCCTGAATTGAGACCAAATGTCCTTTAGTCAAAGAGAACAGTGGTGAAGGCTTCCAAACTATCTATTTGGTGACAGAAGGAAAGGCCACCAGATTGGGAGAGCAGGATTCCAGTCTCAGAAAGAGCTTGCAAATCCAGAAGACCTGTGGTACTTACTTCCAGTTGGAGGAAGAGTTCTGAAAGAGATAAAAAGTGCAATTAGATTCACTAGGCTGTGTCACCTTTCTGGACAGTGATGTTAAGATTTATTTAGAAGTAGTAATTGCTTTCTGAAAGTGTGTTACAAAAAGCAAATGTTTTCCTCAGCAAAGTGTTGATATACATGAAGGGTAAGGATGCAAGAAGTACTCATGTCTAGTTAAAATTTGGCCCTGAGTAGAATCAGCTCTGGCAGCTCTGTTGGAGGGCAAAACCAAGCAGCAGTAACTTTAAAAGTTATCCCTTCTTTCACTCAGTCCACATCCTCCAACAGTTCCAAAAAACAGCAAGATGGGCCAGGAAGAAACAATGCAATTACCCAGAATCAAAGTCCACGTTGATGACCTCAAAGCACTGTGTGAACGACTGTGTGTGATAAGTAAGAATATTCCCAGAAAATCCAAAGACAGAGGTCCAAATCCTCCTAGGGCTTTACTCTCAGCCCACCAAGCTCTGCTCACACCAATTCCTCTGCTAGCAATGCCCTTTGGCCTCTCTGATCACATTCCGAAGTTCCTGATCCAATGCAGCTCCCTCCCTGAGGCCCTTCCTGACAGCCCTTCACTTATCAATCCCCTGTCACCTTAAAATATTCACCCAACAGTATTCAACAGCTTATTTAGGACCTGCTATGTGCCACGCAATCAGTAACTGTTTACCAAGGAGCTCCCCCAACCACTAGATTGTAAACCCCTCTGCAAACCCAGTACCTGAATCAAAATAGGTCTGTGGCTTCTAAGTTTTTCTGGGTAACAGTTGGGTCTGCTGCATACAAAGATTGTTGGGAGACCCATGACCACAGGTGGTGCTATTCACAGTCTACCATGGTCCCCTTTACAAACCTGATAAATCCTATGGACCCATTCCCCAGAAAAAAAGCACATATGTACATTCACACATACTCCATAGAATTTTGGGAGTTCTAGAAACCCCAGAATAAGAGTCCAGATGTCAATTAACAGTTGTTGAATGAAAAAATTAATTGAGGAACAGGAGAAGCCACTCATTATTTTCTAGCCCCTAGACTCTCTAATCACTTTGGCACTGGGAATCACCAGGCACATGAGCCCAACCACACCCAGCCCAACATGCTCACTCCTGTGACTGCTTCCGACCTGTACCATGCACAAACGAATCAGACATCTGCAGTCCTGTGCCATTCCAAAAAAATCACACCTTGCACAAACAAGTCAAAATGACAATTAGCACTTAGAGCTGACAGTCGTTCTTTTAGTTAAAGCAGGTGGATTATCTCTACACAGAATGTGCTTTTTAAAGCTCAGTTGTGACTGATTTAGGAGCTCTTCTGCATTTTTAACTGGCGGGAAGAAATGTTTATGAAAGAATACATGAGGACAGGATTAAGAGTCTGAGAGTAGAATTAAGAAAAACAACTCAATACTCACCCTGCTGTTCTAGCTTAAGAAAAATGGCTCCCATCGATTTTCTTTCCTTACTTCCTTATTTCCCTGACGAATCAGTACTTCCCTCTACAGATAGGGAAACTGAGACTCTAAGAGCAAATACCCTGCTTAAAGGCACAGACTTCAAGTAGTGGAGGCAGGATCTGAACCTAGAACCATCTCTTTCCACAGTGCCACCTCCATTACCCACCGAAGGGAAACTCCAGGAAGAGGGTTGAGGATTTTAAAGATGTTCCAAGGCAACTTAAAGAGTGCAGCAGGGGTAGCAGAGAGCACAAGCACAAGCAGGATGTAAATGGGCAGAGGGTTGATAGCTGTGGCTCCATTTTCCCAGCACCCACCGAAGGGAAACTCCAGGAAGAGGGTTGAGGATTTTAAAGATGTTCCAAGGCTGTGCCTCAGGAACTTAAAGAGTGCAGCAGGGGTAGCAGAGAGCACAAGCAGGATGTAAATGGGCAGAGGGTTGATAGCTGTGGCTCCATTTTCCCAGCACCCCCAGTTCCTTCAGCTCCTTTAGTATCTGTTGGTGCACATTAGACACCTTCTCAGTAGGGGGAAAGAATGAAGCTTTCCATTAATAGAAAGTTGGCAATTCGCTGGATCAGAACTCGAGAGGAAAGCAGCATGAGAAGCGGCACCTAGACCTGATTTTAAAACCCAACATTACTTCTACCATTACAGGAACTAGCATCCTGCTGGAACTCAAAATGCTGGCTGATGATGAGCTTTAACATTCAACACATATGAAAGATTTCCTGTAAGCTCAGGAATCCGTATTTACATACTTAAAACAGTTGTCACATCTTATTTTCTGCATGATTCTTTATTTAACTCACATTACTCCTTGACTTTACATGTGTGGTTATCTTTTGTCCATGAAACAGTGAGTTTCCTAAAGTCAAGGACAATGTTACATGACTTTACATTGCTCAGTGCTTAAATATAGCAGATGCTCAACATATCTGTTGAATGAATACATTTACTGTACACAGCAGACCGAAAGCAAAAGCATGCTCTTTTTCTCTAAATGCTTATAACGCAATACTTTGGGGAAATAACAAGAGGACATCCTTCCTTCCCAGAGCACAGAACAGCAAAAGAAACAAACTTAAAATGGGAGTAGGGACTAGCTGGTAAGCTCAGTGTGTTAGAGCACAGCCTTGTATCACTAAGGTCAAGGGTTTGGTTCAAAACGGGAGTGAAGTTACCTACAATCCTTTTCCACATCAGTACCTCCAACTGTCCATTCAGCCAGCCATACAGACATGAGCAAGAAGGTGCAAGGCTACCCTTGGGGCACCAGAGAAAACAACCTAATGCAAGGAGCCACTGACATCCTCAACTACCAGGCTATTCTTCAGCCACTGGAAAAAAAGATGAACCAATTTTACTTAAATGTGGCTTTGGAAGCTCTCTTCCTGAAAATTCTCCCCATAATGGAATATCTGGGATACTTTGAAGAAAAGCTCTTAGGGCCATATTACAATGATAATCAGAAGGTGGAAAATTTAATGATGATTTATTTCCATTTTAAAGAGCCTTACCTGCATTTCGTATCCTCTCTTTGTACTGCTGATCTAGTTTTTTCATTCTCTTCTGATATTCTTGTAACGTACCTGATTTTGAACATTGACAAAATAAAGTTATTCTGAAGATCAATCTGCTTCATATTTTGTTTCCTAAAATTATTTTCTAGCACCAACAGTGACTGTTGTAGTAACACCACAGTAAAACACAAACCAAGGAAAGCCATACCTAAGCAGAGTTAACAACTCTTGTTCTCAACCAAGGCACACAGCAGAAACCACCTGTGGCCTATTGGGAGTCCATCCCAACCTAGTGAATTAAGACGCTCTAGGGAGGGAGAGTAGAAAGGTGGAGAAACCCCCAAGCAATTCTGATCACTTGCTCCTACGGTCCAAGACAATGGGCTTGGACTGTTTTGAAAAAATCTCATTCTCCTTCAGTAAGGTCTACATCAACGCTGTCCAGGAGAACCTTCTGCAATAGTGGCAATGTTCTATATTTGCACTATCCAATACAGTAACCACTAGTCACATGTAGCTATTTAGCACTTGAAACATGGCTAGTGCAACTGAGGAACTGAATTATTAATTTTAATTAAATTTAAATAGCCACATGTGGCTAATGATAACACTAGACAGCTCAGGTATCGATAACCAAAACAAATCTCTATTCATTTCATTGCTCTTCCCCAAAGTAGCTAATTATGAGGGTCCCAACTTGTGGGAGAATTGTCTCCTGATCATAATGCTTGTCCATGGGATCGTCCAAGGGAGTAGATCACCCACAAGCAATAAAAGTGCCAGGTGGAAAGGCAATTTCACTGACTGGGGAACTCCACAACATAAAGCCAAAGAGCTAATGGCAGCAGCTCAACATCCCCAAATTCTCATGGTGTGCCTAACATCATACTAGACATTCCTCGTGCACAATCTCATCTACTCTTATTTTCTTCATTTCGCAGATGAGAAAACAGATTAAGCAAGAGAAAGTGACATACCCAAGGTCACATTACTAGGAAGTAGTGAAATTGGGATTCGAACCCATCGTGGAACTCAAGAGGCTGTGTTCTGAACTGCCTTCAAAAGCAAAAGCATTTGACAAGATACCATCTATTTTTAATTTACCAAGCAAAAAGAGAAAACAGTGTGGGTAACCCACAGTTCATTACCATTTGTTTTAGAAAAAATAGTAAAACTTTATTTATTCTTTGGTAACAATGTCCTTCCTAAAAATATCTAGCTTTAGGCACAGTGGTCTTCATCAGTTCATGCTCTACAGAAAGCCCCAAATGAGATTCCATCTGAAGAATTTACTATGTATTGAAAATAAATACATGAAAAATAAAAGCTTTTGGAAATCACTTTACTGACAGCAAAGGAGAGCAAAATTTGTGCCAGACAGCTAAAATCAGCCAGACCAAATTTTAAATCACTACCATAGAGAAGTGAAATACAGACTTCAAAGGTTTGTAATATTAAGAAGTATACTTAGAAATGAAGGATTCAATCACACACACACCTTCCTGTAGTTGTTGCAACTGCCTCTTGAGAGAAGCCAGTTTGTCCTGATACATCCTGTAAAAAAAAAAAAAGAAAAGCTACACTGAAAGACAAAAACATTCAATACTCAACTCCAAAATAATCCACATAGGAATTGCCTGGCTTGTTATAGGAATGTAATTAACATCTGTTAGGAGAAAGAGGAAACTTCACTGGTTTAAAATGTACCAGCAGCTACAGGAATCAGAAAGGGAAAAGCTACACTGAAAGACAAAAACATTCAATACTCAACTCCAAAATAATCCACATAGGAATTGCCTGGCTTGTTATAGGAATGTAATTAACATCTTTTAGGAGAAAGAGGAAACTTCACTGGTTTAAAATGTACCAGCAGCTACAGGAATCAGAAAGGGACAAGGACTCTGTGTTCCTAAATCATAACCTAACTTTGTAGATTCTCCTGTTGTTATCCCACCTTTAGAGAACTAGTCTAAAATCTGCAACAATGAAGATAGACTTTAACAAGGACAATGATAGAGTTAGGCAGGAACATACAAAGAAAAATCCAAAGTGTGATGACATTTTCTTCCTGATTTAGAAGTGTAAGTAATATACACACAAAAATGTAGAAATGGCATTAAAAACAACTCATATCAACTCTACAATTAGGTTATAAATTTCAAAGGAGTAAGATTATGCTTTCAGCATGTTTTTCCATAGAGATAGCACAGCTGTGTAGGCACTAAGTCAATAAACCATATCATTTTTTAAAACACTACTCTTTTAGGATCAGAGAAATAATAGGAATTCAGAAACAAGTTAAAATGCACAATTTGCAGCCTCAGCTGGATGAGAACATAGAGCACACACAAAGCAAGAGAACTTGGCATGTTTTTTTTTTTCCCGTCTCACACCCAGTGAAGTATAAGCAATTACACACTCTGGCAAGTCTGTGTGAACGGTGGATTCCACAAGCAAATCACATTTTTGCTTCTACCTGAAGAACACCTCCAATTTCACAGTAACAAAAACAAAAAGGATTTGCAACCTAAAAGAAGGACTTCTGATTGCTTAAACAAGGGCTGCAAATACAAGCCAACCCTATGCAGATGGAGGAAAGAGTAGGCAGAACCTGAGAATCACACAGGAGGTCTGACTCTCTTAGGGCAAATTCTGATGTACTCTCAAAAGATGCTCACCTTGATTTACACAAGACATTCGATTTTAATCAAAATTTTCTATATCACCAAATCTTAAGGATGTACTTTTGATTAAAAGATCATCTCAAAAAATGCTCAAACATATCAGGTAGAGGAGAGGGAATGAGTGAGTAAACTTCACAGAAGTCAATATTTGGAACTCAGGGTATTACATTTTCTGCCATTTTGAGGGTGCCAGCCAATACCTTTGAATTCTGAGGCTGTCTCTGAAAGGGAATATGGACAGATGGAAGAAGTAAACAGAATTTTTTTAAAAAATCAGATTCTTTGAGATCATGTACAGGGAAAAGAGTAGGTACGTGAAAATACATCTCAATTAGGTCACGGTGAATCAGTAAAAAAGCTTGAAGGAAATAAAAGCAAGCACAGTTTCAGGGATGAAACTGTGAGAAAAATCACATGAATTATTAAAGCAATCCTTCTTTATTCAGCACTAGTCAGACTTAGCTGAATTACCCCTTTGGGTTCCAAAGCTTGAAAAGATGACAAAATCCAGAGGATGGCCACAAAATATTTGCAAATAGCACCTAGAAGGAAAGGAATGTGGATCAGATGGCCACAAAACATTTGCAAATAGCACCTAGAAGGAAAGGAATGTGGATCATCTAGTTTAAAAGAATCTAAAAAATCAAATCAAGAGCCTCAAAATGGATTCAACAAATACTTATTGAATATATCTTATATTGGCTTGTTTCTCTAGGCACAACTGGC
>NW_007728248.1:242387-243774 GCF_000696425.1 Galeopterus variegatus | reverse complement strand
GATTCAACAAATACTTATTGAATATATCTTATATTGGCTTGTTTCTCTAGGCACAACTGGCTGTGGCTCTGTTTAAAGACAATGAGAAGGCTGGGTGAGGACATGGACAGAGCACTGGAAGAGGAGTCAGTGCCCCTCCTCTCCAATCCAGGTTTCCCTGAGCTCTCCAAGCATCTAGCATATTGCCTAGCATGTAATCAGTGCTCAGTGGATTCTTGGCCCATCTGAGAACCCAGAAATTCAAGACATCATTTACCCTCTCTAAGCACTGGGTTTTCATATCTAAAAAAAAAAAAAAAAAACAATGAAGTGGTAAAAGATTAAAAGATTCTTTCCCGTTATATGGCCTTATTCCCTCCCCTGTAATCATTCCCTCACGGTTCTTTCTAGCCTACCATCAAAAGAATCTTATAACAGGAATACCGACTAAATGTGACTAACATAAAGGGAGAAATTGAACACATATAATATACATGGTCTTTGGAAGCACTATGGTCAAAACCATGCACACAAGTTCACTATAAAGATTTTGTTGTCAATTGTATATTCCAGAAAAGAAATACAAGAATCACACTCACTGTTCCTTCATTTCCACATAGTCTTCTTCATCATGCTTTGCCAGGTCAGTTTCACTAGCATCCTCGGTATCTGAGTAAAATTAGGGAAGAAGGGTTAGTTAAAATCATAATTCACAAAGTTGGTATCACCTGACACCGTGTAAGCCTTAATCAACTTCTGTAAAATGAGTTTCTACTCATGCAGGCCTGCATGAGGCCACCCATGAAAAATATTAAATAGTTACTTCAGAAAAGAAAACGCCATTTCCAACTTACACAGTCAGATTTATGCAATGAGCCTGCCTTTATCTGAAGTGCAACCAGAAAATAGGGTGCATCAGACATGGACAGTCATGGTAAAGGCTGCACTTCTGAGGAAGCAACAACTTTGACAGTTCAGAAAAGATGTGAGTGTTAGACTGGACTCTGCAGGCAGTCAAGGCTCACTCACTGCCCCACAAAAAAAACCTATTATGTACATTCTCTCCTGGTACATGTCCAGTGTGAACTCTTCACACATTTTACATCAGATATATATAATAACAAAGGGAAACCCAACACAACAAATAGAACTCTAGTAACTAAAATATTTTCAAAGTTACAACTAAAGGGAGCAGGAAGGACACAAGATGATCAAACAAAAACGGTTTCAAAACATCTTAAACACTGTTCTTAGAACAAGCAAGTGGCTGGAGTGTCTACATCATTTCAACAGCCCCTACGCTTGAAGGGAAAAAAAATAATTTTGGTTTCACCATTCCCCCTAGTGGGCATTACAATCAGTGCAAGTGACTCACATTCAAAACCTCCGGTTAGGCCTTTCCTCCGAA
>NW_007728248.1:240817-242082 GCF_000696425.1 Galeopterus variegatus | reverse complement strand
TTTGGTTTCACCATTCCCCCTAGTGGGCATTACAATCAGTGCAAGTGACTCACATTCAAAACCTCCGGTTAGGCCTTTCCTCCGAAATGTAGTTTAACCAAATGCACTTAGTTCCTTCAATTTTATGTCCTGCACATGCAGCTGCCTTTTGAAAAGCTGTCACAGATCCAATTTTCTACAAACCCTTCTTCCCTCCTTCAGTCAAGAGACCTTCACTGAATTCCTGTCATGTGCCAGCCAGCCACATTACTTGGCCCTTGGGAGACAGATGAATAAAACATACTCCTCATTCGGACACCTGGTCTAGCTTTAGCTCCACAGTCCTATTTTGATAACCTGAATACTCCATCCACATATCGGTCTCTTTTGATTTCTCCTTTCTTCACCTTTCTCCTCCAGCCAGCTCCTTCCTCAATCCCTCCAAAACAGCGTTCCTCACGCCTGCCAAACTGTAAAGCCCAGTTTGAAAAGCAAGGCTCTGAGAAGCAGCAATGGCAATGTGAAAAGCATGGGAACTGAAAACACCTGTGCACAATTGAGCAACTCCCTAGCTCCCCCTATGCCCGTTTCCTAAGCGGTGAAAACATTTACTGAGTAGTTACTGAGTACCAGACTAAATACTTTATGCACACACCTCATTTAATCCCCAGACCTACCCTAGGAAGGAGGCACAACAAACAGCTCCTTTACAGTTGAGTAAATAGAGGCTGGAAAGCTTAAGTTTCTAAGTTCACGAAGCTGGGTTAAGTGACAGTCAAATTTAAACCTATAACTGGCTGATTCCAGGTCCCGTTCTTTTAACCAACCTGTATTCTCAGTCCTATACTGTACCACCCAAAGTAGACCTGACTTAAGCATGGGAGGAGGGGGGCGGCCGGAGGGGGAAACGGGGGGTGTTTGGGAAAAAGGAAGACCAACTTTACTCTGATCTCAGGAACAAAAAAAGGGGGGAGAGGGAGTACTACTCAGGGCACTCAATGAATGACATTCCTATTCCAACCAGTGCAGACCTGACGTTCAACCAGAGGCGGTTGTGGGTGGGGCGTGGAAGAGAGCCTTAAAGAGACATCCAACTCTGACAACATCTCTAAGTCCCTCTCCGCAGAACAGTAAGACACATGCAGCCTGGACGTACCCCCTTCCCCAGCGCAGCTGGGGGTAACTTCCCGGAGTCCCGCTCGCCCCAACTACCCCTCCAGCCGGCCTTCAGCCCCGAGGCCCCGCCCCTCTCCCGTGCAGGCCCAACCCCCGCCCCGGACCGCCCA